>NW_028301552.1:15707500-15802500 GCF_042242905.1 Orbicella faveolata
GGACCCTTATATAACGAAGTAGGGAGCCATCCCTTGCAAGAGTTTACTTTATTTTCCGTCGTCTTACTCTGCTATGTTTTCAGAGAAAAATCCGTTCAGCGATTAAACCTTCATGTTCCAAATCGTGCAGAACTTGAGAGAAAATTAAGAAAACAGCAGATGCTGGATGAAAAATACGCTTGTGTTCGTTAATTCTTTCTTAGAAATCATTCGTAGATGAACTTTTGAGACCCAGTTTTGATTCTATTCTTGTCAGGTTCTCCCGGCCCGGACACACCCAGAGATCGCCATGAACGGTACCGGTGGATATCTGTTGTCCGGAATAACAGTGGAACCTGAAACACCGAGTACAGAGGCGGAGCATCAAGCCAAGAAACCAAAACTGGACGAATGTGGTTAATGGAAAATAATAATTCCACTTTAAAATGAAAGCCTGTTAGATTAACTATTTTTGTTGTTGTTGTTGGTTTTTTTTTTCCAGTGGTTTAAAAGCAGCTTGCTAGTAAAACGACGTATTGTGTGGGCTGAAAATGAGATGGCTTTTCAAAACAGCTACAATCCATTAGAAAGCTCTATATCCCAATACAACACTTTACCCCTTCTTTCTCTCTCTCCTTGCCCTATGCGCTGTCAGCTATAAACAAGAAGCTCTTGTGCGGAGATCTTGCGCGCGAACAGAGATTCATGATTTGTGCAAATCAACAGAAAGGAACTTTCTCATCCCCAGAGCCTCCGTTTCTTTTGGTCACGTGGTGAGAATGGGAAAAGGAGAGAAAAGATTTTCGCCCTGTCTAATTTGAGTTCGGTCTTCTTTCTAGCATGGCAGTGGTTAAAAACTATTAAACCTACCGGTACTTGAAAACTGAAGCACTTATCTTATCCACCTAAAATGTAAAATGTAATGTTGCGTAGGGGTTACATATTTTAAAGAAAAACCGTTTTTGTATTATAGCTGCGGAAAACAGAAAAAAGTGTGCATTACAAGACGTCGTGTTGAGTGCGTGAAGAAACTTGAATCTCAGACCAGGCAATCCTTTGCAAAACCAAAAAAAAAGCGGCAGTGTCCAACCTTGTGGGAAGTTGTCCTCCCTCGCAAATTACATTTTTCTTAGATGGAATCACGTATATGCTTAACAGTAGACATTGCAAAAGTCTTTTTCCTATTTGTCTGATATATATTCAATCGTCCCACGCTTGCGCGGCCTCTGATCTCAAGTGTACTACACTTGAGATCAGAGCGATTGGAATGTCCAGTATCGAGAATATGCGTGATTCCATCAAGTCGAACCTCTGTCCTCCCGCGCAAATTTTGTTCCCCTCTGGGCAATCGGAAAGAACTTACCACGTTTGTAATGCTTTGTGATATTTTAAAATTAATAGAATGTCGAGGAACGTCTGGGAAAAGGCTTCCACGCAGTTTCCTTTTGTATTAAAAGTGCGGCAATTTTAATAGAATGCTATTTATAGTCAAAGCTGGAGGCAATAGAAAGTTCTTTTACTGATAACGGGCGGAAAACGGAGGCGAAACTTACATGACCTGAGCCAATTACTAGATAAATTGATTTCCGACTGTATCGTGAAAAATTGTACAATACTTCTCAATGTTTATTGTCCAAACGCCCGCATTAAGTCGGGCACGCGCCGACTACAATTTGCAACCGGCACTGTCTGGTCCTGTTTGTGGTAGCCCGATAAACAGCGCAATGTTTTGAGGCTGAGGGAAAACCCTCTTATTTCAAATTAGGTCCCTTCGTTTTGCAGCAAATAAACTGAGGCGAGCTAGAACTCTTTACCGCCTGATTGAAACGCGAAACATTCACACGGCATAGATGTTGAGGATTTAGCCGAAGGGTCGGAAACAGTCAAGAGTGATAAGAAACAAACAGCAATGTACAATGCATGTATTAATATTTCCCCCCTCGTCAAGTGAGATGATAGTATAAAGTACAATCTTTCAATTAGAGTGTCATAGTTTGGATATGGAGTCATGTCTAATTTTAGCAATGACTCGGTGGAAAGATAGTTATTATGAAGTCAGAATTAGCTGGGGGATTCCCCAATACGTACACTTGTTTTTCTGGTTCACCAGCTCCGTTTCCGCCAGATCATAGATTCGCTCCGTTTCTTTTTTGGAATCATCTGCTGAACATCAAACCAAAATACAGTACAGCTCCCATGTTTTTCCGATTTCTGTAGCGATTGCCAAACGATAGCTTATATGGCACCGTGAAGAAGTGTAAGGGTAGAAATGGTAACAAAATAGGATTTATAGGCAAAGCTATTATTAAAAGAATAAACAAAGCTAAAATAACTTTAAGATTATTTTATACCCGCTCCAAATTTAGAATGCAAAAACGTGAAAAAATCCAAACTTCTCCGCACTGTTGTCAAGGTAACCGGTCGAATGTCAACTTTCTAAAGCACCGAAAGTTCATTGCCAACCTTTGTACCAATCAAACACCTTACGTCAGTCACGTGATGAAATAGTGCAACCGCGCCCGCCTCGGGACTCCTCCATTTTGAACCAGCTTTCTTAAAATTTTCAAAATATTCAGGTTGATTGTTTATGCGAGATGATTACGGACGAGTGCAGCGATTTTCCTGCCACTTCGTTTTTAAAATCCTACTGGAGTCTCTGATATTATACACAGATATATAGAAGAAGGTACAGAGTATAATATCTGTAAACGGTTTGTTCTGAGCCGATGCAAATGCCTAGTGTTACGCGACTGCAAAACGAAGGGATGGAAACATTTACGGGGAGAAATTCTCCGTTGACGAAGCTCTTAAGCGGCGACTTTTGCACAACGTTATATGACTACGATGCTGTAGATGACGACGAACTAACATTCAGAGCAAGCGATCGCATTGAAATTTTATCGAAGGATCCCGAAGTTAGCGGCGATGACGGGTGGTGGGTAGGGCGAGTGGAAGGACAAGCACGAATTGGCTTGTTTCCTTCGAACTATATCACGACAGATGCCAAAAGGACAAGTTTGAGCGAACCACTGGAGATTGATTTCGATGAAATCGACCTGATAGATGTGATCGGTGTCGGAGCGTTCGGCAAAGTGTATCGCGCTGTTTGGAATGATCAGGAAGTTGCCGTGAAAGTCGCTCGCACCGAAAACTACCAAGACTACAGCGAAATCGTCGAGGATGTCACGAAAGAAGCCAAACTGTTTTCCATTTTCAGACATCGTAATATTGTTGGTTTATTTGGTGTTTGTTTAAAGGAACCCAACTTTTGTTTGGTTCTAGAATATGCTCGCGGCGGTGCGCTCTCGCGTGTTCTAAGCACTCATGGCCGAACTATACCTCCATCTGTTCTGCTGGACTGGGCTATCCAGATTGCTCGTGGTATGTATTACCTACATAATGAAGCGCCACTGAGCATTATCCACAGAGATCTCAAGTCTGGAAACAGTAAGTATTTTCATGTTGAGTTCGTTGTTTTGCCCCTGTTGAATTTGCAGCGAAAGAAACGGGGGTATTGTATATTCAGGTATATTGTGTTTTTTTTTCCACACCAGCAGAATACAAGAAGACAATTGTTTCGCTCATATGACCACTGTCAACCCTATTGTGAATTTTTCATGCTCATTATGTTTTAATGACGACTGAGTGGAAGCCTTTGGAAATTGTTTTGCACGAAAATCGATGATGTCGTTATCTCCTGACTTGCCGCAAAACATTTCGCAGTTTCTTTCCGCTGTCGGCGATTTTAGTCTCGGTGGCTTTGTTTTAAAATTTGCCGTTGTGCAAGCTATTGTTTTTTCTTCTTGGAAACAAAACTCTCGCGAATACGAATGACTAGGTGATATTGTTCAAAGATACTCTCCCTGAAACCTGCAAAGTAAATAAATTAGCTGGGTGAAATGGGTTTATTCATCCTTTTCCTTGACAGGAAGTCAAAAAATTTTAGCTTTTGCGGACATTTACTGAGCTTCTTATCTGAGATTAAATAACAATGTTCCATGACTGGAACGAAGACTTAAACCAGCCTCTGCTTAATAACCCGATTGTATGTTGTTTTATTTCGAGATCGATTGCTGGAAAGGCAATTGTAAGGAAGAGCAATTTTAAACAAAGTTCCATAACGTTGGATCTCTTTAAATTGATATACAGATAAACATATTATTGATAATACTCTTCAAATATCGTTTGATAAGATTGTTTGATTGGCTTGTAGAGAAGTCAGTTGTTAGACGTGTAAACCATTAGGGGTGTGAAAACCATCTTGTAAGATGTTTTTCTAGTTAGAATTTTCTGTCAACCGTTTCTCTGCTTGGTATTTATTAAATTTTATGTTCAATGAAAATCTGCGTTTATGCTATTGTATATCATAAAATTTTGATGGTAAAACACAGACTCTGATTGGCTTTGTGAATGATATCTCATTGCATTTGGTGGTTACTGTATGTAATATAAATGAACATAAAATGATACAGAGCATTTTGGTATTACAACTAACATGCAGGAAAAATAATTTTTTAGGGAAAAAAAGGGAAAACTTGTTTTGGGATATATTCTGAATACATCATCTATTGAGGTTCATATGTATACATCGGGCTATGAATTTCATTTTCTAGTATTTCTGCATGTATTTGTTTCTATCATGTCGGCTGACCATTATTTTCGAGGTGTTGGAACTGTTAGTACAGTGCATATAGGTTACATGTAGTACATTAACCCAAGGGACAAATTAAGGTGTTTGTATTTCTTAGATATCGACATAAACTCTAAGGCATTTACAATTTTAAAATGATGTTTAGTGCCTTGACTGAAATTTGAGTTCAAAGTAAAGAAACCTTATGCTCATTCAAATAGTCAGATGTCTCACTGTCAAAATTCACATTCTCTCATCAGTTTTGAACAAGATAACTTTGTCACTTAACTAGTCTAACTTTAGTCAGGAGCTTCTGGGTCTGCTTTAATCTCATCACATTAACATATAAAAAGTTTTCACTTTCTAACAAGGTGCAATTAACACACATCAATTTAGTTATAACAAATGAAAATATACATGTGAGAGATTCGTAAACTGAGGTTAACTTTGTATGTAACAAGAGTGCTTCTCTCAGTCACAGAAATGTGTCATTATCCATATTAATAATCTGGTACCCATATTAAGCAGGGAAATGTAAGAGAAAATGTATCAGCGTTTTTGTCACAGCAAACAAACCTGTCCTTAATATAACTGCGTCAGTATCAAGTGGGTGTCCAGAGAGCTGGTTTTGACTGTACCAAACTGCACACTCTGAGTGGTCAGAAGCGTTTGATTATACACAGTTAAAACAAGGGCTGAGTTCTGTTTGTTCTGGTCATAGAATAACATGCAACTGATAGGGGTCTGTCCCTTAGTGGAAAGATGTTATCAGTTTGTCTGAAACCTCACTAATCATTATTTAAGGGTATTTAAAGGCATAAAGCAAATAATGGGCATAAAGCAAATTATGCTTATAATGTGTGGAATTAGTTCTATCATCCATGTCAACTTTTGTTATGAATTGTGCAGGTCCAGAAAATATTCATATCCCCCTTCCCCTCCCCTCCCCCCCTCCCCCCCCCCCCCCCCACAGAAGGGATTGGAATTTTCCAGGGAGTGGGGGTTTTGGAAGATCAAAAAATTTAAAGAAATGTATGAAGCTTAACTGGAATTTCCAGAGGGGTGGGGAAGTCTTAGAAAAAGTCCCTTCCATGGGGAAGGTATGGATATTTTCCTGAACTACCCATTGTACAAATAGAATGAGTTATCATTTAGCAAGATTGTGACTACAGTGAACATACACTTACATGTGCATTGTAGCTAGATTTGGTTTGATTTTCCTTTCAACTACATTGAATATGATGGCTTTCTTTGGCTTTTCTGGGTTTTTAACTGCCTTCTGCATTTAAGCTGAAAAAATGAAAACAGACATTTTAAAATGCAATGTAACATTTAGGGTTGCAGGCTACTGGTGAAAATTGCCATTTACGTCCTGATCTCTGCTGGTTATGGGGCTTGCTTTTACCTGATTCTCTAGGAGAAGATGGCAAAATCAGTTGCCTACTCCACCAAAAACTCTGACTACTTCAAAACTTTCTGGCAACCCTGACTGTTGTTTGTTCTTTCAATGTCCGTACAGTAGTAAGCAGACAAGTGATGACAACAAAGAAAATCATCAATTAGGGATGTACAGTGTATTGTATTAAGTCACTGATCTGCCAGTAAATTCTTAGTACAGGCATTTAGAGAAGGTTATACAGACAAGTTGTGAGAATTTATACGTACATGTACAAATTGAGATAGAAACTACAGTTACTTCAGTTTCACGCTTAAAACGATCATCAGACTGTGCCCATAGTGGTGGTTGAAACAAAATTTAAACTGACTCATGGAGGGTGTTTGGAGAGATTCTGTTTCTGATTGGCTGCATAGAACTTATTCTCGTGCCTACATTTTGTTACAAGTTCAGATCTTTTGTTTAGAAGCGTAGATCTGTCCACGGATAGAATGCAAAGTTTTTCTTTCAGACACAAATTGCAGCATGATGAGGTTCCCTTGTACAGACTTGCTCACTTGTATGTGCATAAGTTGTTTTGAACTGATCAAACACTGCATCACTCATCAGCCTGCAGAGATTAAACTAAAGTCTTGAATAAAATTTGTAATTCTTTTTTTCAGTTTTACTCCTGAATAAAATTGAAGATGGCAACTTTGAAAATGTGTTGAAAATAACAGACTTTGGACTGGCCAGAGAAATAGTGACTACAACACGAATGAGTGCAGCAGGGACATATGCCTGGATGGCACCAGAAGTTATCAGAACTAACACGTTTTCTAAAGCTAGTGATGTGTGGAGGTTGGTGTAGATTTTCACTCTTATACTGTACTGCACCTGGGTTTTTAAAAGGCATATTACATTGTAAATCTTGGATTGAGAGATCTGAGTTCAAGCCCTGGCCAGAGTTATTCTGTTGTGTTCTTGGGCATGACAGCAATCCTGTAGTGCTTCCCTCTGGCCAAGAGCAGACATTGATGTAAGACATTGTTTGCACACGCCTTGAAAAGTCCTTGAAAAATCACCTTGTATCCTTGAAAAGTTGTTGAAAATGTGAAATTTAAATTTAAGACTTAAGATGTGCTTGAATTTTTTGCCCCCACCAATTATTAATCTACATCTGAGAAAAAAATGCATGAATTTTGCTGGACTGCCCTTGAAAAGTTCTTGAAAAGAATCTTATGACTGTATATGTATAAACTACATCAAGTTTAAAGCTCACATGTCAATATGGAATTCCAACAAATCAATGTGTTATGTGCTGCACCAAGGCATCAGAAATTTGCTATTGCTTTGTCAGGTCAAGTACGGTATCTTTATGAGGGTTAATGTCACTCTCTTAACTTACAATGTACATGTAACTTTAGTCATTTCATCACTTTGCATTCAGTTTTGGTGTAGTTTTGTGGGAACTGCTGACGGGACAAGTACCATACAGGGATGTAGAAGCTCTGGCTGTAGCTTATGGTGTGGCAATGAACAGCTTGACTTTGCCAATACCTAGCACATGTCCTGACTTTTTCAAAGACTTAATGAAAGGTATGAAACAAGGAGAAGGTGTTAGAAGTGTTTGAAAACATGGTAAAAACTTGAGAATGTTATGGAAAATGAAATTTTGAAGTAGGTCACTTAGCTCATATTGATCACTCTGGAAGTAATACAGCAAAACTGTAATCATCAATATCAGGCAGGTTTAAAAAGTTTAGAAATTGCTCTGTTGTATACTGGTATGTGTTTAGTTGTAGTGTAAATTTCTCTTTCATTACAATATTTTTTTCCTTTGTTTGATGTAATGTAATGACTTATAATAATTGCTAAAAGATGAAGGAGAATCAAACCTGTTTAAAACATATAGCTAGAAGTGAATTTAAACCACAATGTTTACAAGTGTGCAAACCCTGAATTTTTGAATTCAGCTTTTCTAATCAATTATAATTTTACAAGGAAGTAACCTTGGAGAACTACCAAATGTAAATGAAATATTTTTTTTTAACAAGCTTCAAGCACAATACAGTCGAACCTCACTCTTGAGGACAGGAAAGAGTGTGTTCTTAGAAGAGATATTCACTTTTGGGAGGTTGAAAATGCAGCGTCTGTACATGGCTGCAACCAGGACCAAGTTACACTTATGACAAGTGTCCACCTTTGGGACATATATATAAGTAGAGGTTCAAGTGTACTGCACAATCTCTAAGCAGGAGAAGAAGTAAAGGGAAAAATGTTTTTTCCCTCTTTTAGATTGTTGGCAGCAGGATCCCCACAAGCGACCTTCCTTTCAGGGAATTTTGGAAGATCTGGAGGAAATCTCAGATTCTTCATTTGCACAAGATGATCAGAATTCATTCCGCACACTGCAGGAGGGGTGGCAAACAGAAATTGAACAGATATTTGATGAACTGCGAGAGAAGGAGAAGGTAACAAGTTTTTTACAGTTGTTGTTGGTTTTTTTTTCTGTGAATTACTGCACTTCTTTTGTTGCTGACAATAATCTTTTTTTTTTTCAAAAAAAAAAAACTGTTTCTTTCTTGTCAAATTTTATTAAACATCTGTTCTTTCTGTAATTGTTTTAATTTGTAACTTTGTGAAGGCAGTTGCCTTGGTTCTCAAGCATCCAAACACAAGCAGCTGTACAGCTGTACACAAGAAAACATTTAGCCACTCATGAATGTAGGTCAAAATCAGATCTCATAGATCTTTCCTACTGGGTAAGTGAAGAACAGAATCCACTCGTGCAACTGCAAAAAGCCATGGGCTACTGGACATGACATTTTTTGCACTCTGTTAAAGTAGCCCCATGTAATTGGTATATTTTAGGACAGAGAACGTACATTTATCTTCGGCCTTTTGTTATTTGCTATTGTCACACACATTTACATTTCTGCAGGAACTGTCATCTCGAGAGGATGAACTCAGACAGATACAGATGGCACAAGAGGTACATGCCGAGAGTTTGAAAAAGAGAGAAGAAGAGCTGGCTCAAAGGGAAATGCTGCTTCTTGGAAGAGAGATCAGCATGCTAATACAGGTATGACTGCATCCTCACACAAGAGCTATTTTACAATCCAAAGGTCAAATGAACAAGTTTTATCTTGTATCCTTTATCTCTTTCAACAATAATTATTGTAAGTACAGTACTGCTCAAAAGTAAGTTACCACCCTCTTGCGATTCTTGTCTCGCGAGACAAGAATCTTGTCTCGTCTCGAGACAAGACATTTGTCTCATGAGACGAGACTCTCGTGATACTTTCTACTTGACTCAAAAATCATATCCAAGAATATGCTGCAAAATTTTCTATTTTAAATGGAATTCACATCGTTCATGGGTTTAAGGAAAAGTGCTTCAACCTATACGATGATCGATCATATCGTCCTCTTTTGCCAAATATATAAAGCGAAAGTTGTGGATATAGAAGTTATTAACTTTTACAGGTCATTTAGAAAGGTTTGTAGACCTGGAAGAAATTGGTGATGGAAATATTTAACAGTTTCATGTTTGAAAGCAAATACCTGCAGACAGTTCTTGGCTTTTGTGCCATTCGCATTTTTCAAGGTCGACTGTATGATATTTAGAGCTAATCAAGTAATCTGGTGCAATTGTTCCTGGTCTGTAACATGTTGAAATAAATAAGCTTATTTTAAAAAAAATCATTCTCTCCTGATTTATACACATACATGTAGTATTTAAGTTATAGAGTAAGGTTGCATACCTTTCTATGTTATCTGTTCTAGCAACAAAAACTGCTGAAACCTTCCCCAAAAAAGCGGAAAGGACATTTTTTCAAGCTGAGGTTTGGGAGTGGAAGAAAAATCAGTGCTCCAACAGGTTTGATGAGTTTAAAATTGCCTATTTTACACTCTTTGTAGGAAAGCCTTTTTGCGTAATTCAAAAATTTTATGCTTGGGACAGAAGAGCTTTCAAAGAATAGTAAAGATCAGATGTGTTCTTGTATAATGCGTTTTTGGTTTACAGATACATTTGTGCATGGATTATTCTTCAGAAAAGACTTAAAGTTGTGACTCAAAATTAGGAACCCCTGTTGTGTGACCTTTCATATGCTACCACCTCCCGTAAGTGACGGCGCAAGCCTTGCCTTTGAGGTTGTCCCCTAAAGGAACTTTGACAGCAATACTGATGTAACTTTTCCTTTGTAGGGTTCCAGCACAGGTTTACCATCACGTCAGATATCTTTGACTCAAACCCAGCGCTAGCAGAAGGCGTCAGTGCTCCAACACCGCCATCACCAGCTGTACATCAGAGATTCAGACTTTTGTCATGTAAGGCGACAAGTAAATTGCTGTTGCTTTAGCTTAATCCTACTCTACTGGATACATATCTAGCAATTAACCAAGTAGAACATTTTAAGTGAGGATTTTTTTCTCTTGTGAGAATATTGCTTTGAAATACATGTAGATTGGCAGCTCAGAATAATTGTTCCTAAGGTAGAAAAGACCTAATTATTCAAAGTGAAGAATGATGGTGAAAAAATTGGGCAGATTATGAATGATGAATTTCAACATTTTAGCCTAGGTTTTAGAAGTCAAGCCATTTGTGAATGAGGATTAATAAAGCTGTTGATTGCATGACTGGCTGCCTGCCTGACTGCCTACCTGACTGACTGACTGACTGACTGACTGACTGACTGACTGGCTGGCTGACTGGCTGCCTGCCTGACTGCCTGCCTGCCTGACTGACTGACTGGCTGACTGACTGACTGACAGACAGACAGACAGACAGACAGACAGACAGACAGACAGACAGACAGACAAGCAGGCAGGCAGGCAGGCAGGGAGACAAACAGAGAAATGGATTGAGCTTCTTTAAGTAGCAGTGCAAGTACAAGTGTACATGTTCTTGAATTAATAAATTAATAATGAAAATTAATGAAAATTTGGCAAGAAGTACTTTGCCATTCCCTAGCTGTGTGTCAAGTGATGGTATTCAGCGTGCTGTTTTGTTTTCAGTTGATGAAGCTGGCGAGGTTCCTGTGAGTCCCCCGGATAAGAACCAAAAGATTCGTACCTGGGGACCCAGCTCTGTGCATCAACGAGACCGAGAGAAAAGCAGAAGGGTGAAAGCAAAGGATCGCTTTATGGCTGAGAGGTGTAATTCTGTGCCAAACCTGGGGACACAGGTTAATCAAAATGGTGGTAAGAAAGTTTGATATTATTTGTAATGAATGTTATGATTTTCGCAGTTAACATTGAGTGTCTCGAAACAACGAATACCGTGAAAATTGCAAAAGCATACCGGACTTTAAAATGACTACAGTATGGGGCCCAGTTCTCGGCCACAAAAAACGTAAACTTGTATTTCTTACCTTGGAATAGCCGTAAGGACTTAAAATTTCACGCACAACTAGCTTCAGCATTCAGTTTACACATGTAGAGCTATCGACTGCTCAACGCTGTTTTCTCCCGAGTAATAACGAAAATGGAGGCTTCGTTCGTGGGCCCAGTTATCGGCCAGCAGGCCCAGTTCTCGGCCACAAAAGAGTGGGCGCGATTCCTCAGAATAAACAACGCTTTATTACCATTTTTTGTTGTTAAATCACTTATAAGGCTTGTGTTTTGATATTTCGATCACAAATTATCCTTAAAGAGCTTTGTTTCATGTTAGAAAAGGAAGTTTTTTGCACACCTAGTTTTTCTCTTAAGTGTAGTCAAGCGAGGCTAAAAAAGAGTTGGGTTAAGTCAGAGCTCATAGTTTTCAGCATGCCACCCCATTACAGCCTTATTTTTACAACTGACTTGATACGAATACTCCACACAGAACTATGAGCGCTTTTAGTGTTGAACAGGTGCGAACAGGGTGGTCGAGAATAGGCAAATACCCAAAAGTACGAAAGAAATATTGAGGAGTGAATTTAGGTCAAAGAATTAAACAGGCCAGGAAAAGTTTACATTTAACAGATAGCTTTATCACTCTACGTCCTTTATGCCAAGAATTGGCTCATTTGGGCTTTCTAGACGGACAAAATATCAACTTGAATTAAACCCTGTAATTCTAGTAGCCGTAAACAAACACGTTTTCGGGGAAACCAAATTCACCTACCTTCGCGTCACCTCGACGTGCTCACAGAAAAACTTGGCAGGACGAAACAAAACTCGGCAGAACGGAAGACAAGGAATCAAGCTACCTTTTGAAGCAATTGCTTTTTATTCAGATTCATTTGTGGTGCGAAAAATAAACGCTGAACAAAAAGTGACCGAGAACTGGGCCCCACACTGTAATGTAACAGGGCCATAAAGGATCTCAGTCACGGTATTTTAAGTTATTTTGGCCGAGTACAGAATTACCATTAAATTAAAGGAAACCTGAAAATAGTAGTTCACTAAGGTGGAAAAACACCAGAGAGATAATAATAAACTATAAAAGAATAAGGATGGTTAAGGATGGAGAAGATTAACACGGATTACAAACGGCAAACTTAACAAATTAAGACTAAACTTTTCAAGGTGCGCAAACTGTGACGTAGCGCCTTCAAGCCAATACTCTCTCTCTTCATGGTTATAAGCTCCCTTCCCGGATTCAAACCCGGGAGATCTTAACTCTCCCCTCTCCAACTTTTTACCACATTAACTTGCTAACGTCTTCGCAGAACACCGCTCTTACGACAGAAAGACGTTTTCAAGTATGAAAGAGTGTATATTGAGCAATTGGATTAGAGCAGCTTCCTTATGATATTTCGCTCATTGTCAGTCTATTTCATTTCTTCAGAGACTGAAACATCCAAGTCCCCCCAAGTTAAACCATGTCTGGAGCGGTTTTCACTTGAGTGTCGAAAGAAATACGTATTTGCGTTGGTTTTGCATTGCCGCGCTAAGCGATTGGCTTAAAAAAAAACTCGTGCTGCTCTGTCATCCAGTCAGAAGTAAAATCAAAACCAATCGTGACTCGCTCGTACGCGTTTTCCCGCGCTTTGCGTCGGCTACATTTGTCTCCCTAGAGTTTTGATTGGTTCACTGGATTGTCTGTGTTCTTTGTGATTGGCCAGAATGATTACCTTGGTTTCGGCTTTACAACACTCAATTGAGGACGGCTTTATTTCTTTCCACGGCATAGGTGTTAATGGTAAATACGTAACAGCAGATAACAGTCCCGTGTCTACACCAAAGTCGTCTCAGAAAACAAAATCGAAGCACCGCTGCGAGGTGGCTGTGTGTAGCGTAGGTATAATGGCAGCCGTGGTCGCGCTGGGAGCCGATTTGGGGCAGTCTGCAAAAGATCTTCGTCCTGATTTGCTGAGAATGTCTTCCAAATCAGACAAGCACAAATCACCAAATTCCAAACGGCGGCACGACGTTGGGAATTCGAACCGACGGTCTTGGTTTAGTTCTGTTTCAAATGAAGATACCGCTGTTAACTCAGATTCGACAACACCCGTAGCGAGCCCGCGGGATTTGGAATTCACGGGTAACCACCCGCCATCGGACATTGGTCTTCTTCGAGGCCCAAATAAACGGCCTCTTTCAACTCCAGTTTTGCTGAAGGCGACTTTTTATCACGAGAGTCAACCACCTTCTACCTACGTTGAACCGGACTCGAGACAACGATCCTCATCTACGACATCTTCTGTTACATTATCGCCCGAACTGGGTAATAAGGTACTTATTGACTTGACAAGTGGACGGCGTGATCGTAGGTCAAAGTCTATGGACTCGAGTGAACTCGACAGAATAAACATTTCAAACGAAAGTTTTTCTTCGGATGACTTTTCCGGCAAAACCGTTGTGAACTGCAATCGTTATTCGCAGGAATTGCAAGACTTGGACATTTTTAAAATCCCACCCCCTCCCTTCTCGCCAAGAGGGACGAGCTCCCCCAGGCCGGACTGTAACAGCACGGACGGTGGCCCCACTGCGAAGTTTAATTTTCAAGTGGGGGAGGTGAAGGGAGCCGCTAGGCCTCGCCCCAGGCCCTGGCAGGACAGTCTTAGTCCCTCACCTTCGTCTTCGGATCAAAGTCCAACAAGCGAACAAGATAAGTTGACACTGTTGGACGTGCACATGGAGGGAGAGTCACATGATACGACCCAGCCATTGCTGAAGTCCGATACGGTCATAAGGGTGCCAACGTGCGAGGAACTTGAAAAGGAATTTGGTACCAGTTAATACATTTAACTAGTCCTTAATATAGAGAATTATTTGAATGTAGTCATGTTACGGCAAACCAGCGTCATTTTACGGTAATCTTCGCAAGCGCACCTGTTGAGTGCGCGATTCTTGTTGTCCAATCATATTACTCAAACTAACTTGTAAGTCCTTTCAAGTATGCCCCGTGACCTTGTCATTAGTAATCGCTCTTAGATAAAAGAGTTTGTACACTTGTAAAGCAATGTTCAGTGTGACACAAACTGGAAATCAGAGAATTTTACCCACGACCTGTTTATCTAACGGCGATCTAATCATGAGTTTGTGGGCTCGAAATCCGCCGGGTATCTTAAGTTTTTTGTTTGCCCCGTTTTCTAGTCTAGTCATTTCCAGCACTCAAAGTAACTACAGAGTTAATTCTCTGGTCTCCAGTGTTCTCACATAAACTGAAGACGCAACTAAAAACCGCAGCTGTTTTATTTTTATTTATTTATTTTTTAATGAAGAGGGGTGCATTTTCTTGTCAACTCTGAAAAGTGAGGTCACGGAAAAAGTAAACTGGTCGCCCAAGCCGGGAAAATTAATCATTCTGACCTTGTCAACGGAGAGAAATCTGGCGCAGCTAACACTGTGCAAGTCCTCGACGAGAAGAATATCTGCCAGCAATGTACAGGACTGAATTTGTGTCAAATTTAGCTTGTGTTCAGACTAAAATTGAAAGGGAGAATTGGTTTTGAGGTAAGTCGGACGAGAGAAGACGCTGGAGAAACCTTAAACACGCTTTAAGCCAAAATAAGTTAGTACTTCATTTTTAGAGTTTTCTTTAAAATGCGCCCCAAATATGACTAATTCGATAACGTGCCAGCTCCTCTGCAAGCTCCGAATATTACATTAATTCTGATAGTTAGCGTCATTCTTTTCATTTTGTATTGCCGTAATGATTCGATGCAGCGTCCTCCTTCCAATAAGCGCCCCCCTTTGTGATGAGCGCTCCTCACTGAGTGCTGTTCTTTTAAATAAGCGCCCTTATTCCGATAAGAGTCCCCTTCCAATGATCGCCCCTATATCGAAAGTGAAATTTAAGACATTGACATGGAATAGACTGATTAGATGGATGAATTATGAAGTCTGCTTTCTGATCTGAACGTAATATTGAACTTTATAACTATCAGCCTCAGTAAAGTTCTTGAGTCAAAGTATCTGTTGTTTTTCATTAAAGAATTAAACAACATTCAGATGGAAATGTCCAAAAAATAGGCGATTCCAGTAAGCGCCCCCAGTAAGTTCCCCAAGTAAGCGTAACCATCTCCAGCAAGCGCCTTCTCTCCACTAAGCGCCCTCTCTTAAGGTACCAAAAGTAAATGAGCGTACCGAGCGCTGAATCGAATCATTACGGTGGCACGTCAGAAAAATCTCCCCTAGTTGCTAATTTTCTTCTTGACCATCAACGTCACAGTACAACGGCGGCGTTGATAGGAGAATTTCCATGTTCACTTTCAACATTAGTGCAGCTTTAATTAATCATAGGGCTGATTGCGACTTCACCATCCATTTTCAGTGTCAATGTCGGTAATGGAATTCACGTTCCTTGAGATTGGAAATTCTCTGCTAAATTTAACTACTCAAAAGCTTTAGCTGAGGGAAAATCGTCAGATATTTGTAAGATCGTTTGCTCACTCTCAAATGTTAGCCTCAGACATCTAAAAGGCGGTGATCGTCATCGAGTCCATGGGCTAGGTCGCGCTATTTGAATATATTGTGGTCATACAGTGGACTGAAAACGGTAACAAATTAGCAAAATTACCCCAAAACAGTGACATATGAATTAGTCTGCCGTTTGTGTGAAAGTGCACGAGTCGTGATATACCGAAAATTATTTATTAATGCTTATGTTTTCATAGCTCTTGATTGAGTAAAAGATGCAGATAGTCGCCAGTAATAGTGTGACTTAGCCCTTTTAATATCACAATTGAATTTTATGTTAATTTACGACTCTTGTACATGAATAATGCTTTCAGTTAGCAAATGCTTCGCCACTCGATTTGAATACTCCTAAGATGAAATCATTTTAATACACAACCTAAATAGAACGCACTTGGTGTTTCGTAACCACTCATAAAGAACCTCCAGTGACGTCAACTTTTTAGTTTAAGTCTGTACTTTGTAAGAATTATACAAATTATTTACCTGAATACTTGCGAATGGATTTCACTTCTCAAAGCGAACCCTTACGAATAATTTGATTTCTGCTTTTTGTATCAAACAAGTGATTCTAAGAATAGAAACGTTATGATATTCAAATGAAATTTTTTGGCCAGGAAAATGACTTTCTTGTACAAATTCTTTTCCCCATTGTACAATACGCTATCGATCATCAAGTCTGTTTTCTCCGGGTGAGAAATTGTCACAAATTTATCGCAATTTATTGTTTTGTCAGACGTGTACTTCAAGGTTTTAAGAGGCAAGCTCGGAGCTCTCTTTCGTCAAAAGAGCGCCCGTGATTTAATAGTTGTATACGCAAAAAAAAGACGACTAATATATTTAGCGCAGAGGAATGAATGTTCTTATGGAACATCGTTTAATAAAGAAACGGAAAATAACTTGAAGTTGTCTTAAGTTATTGTAAGTGTCAGCACAATCTCGTTTCTGGGGTCGGGGCTGGCATGACTAAACGAGTTCACACAGGGTCCATCGCAGGGTCGATTCTGATTGGTTTAAACTCATTAGATAGTGCACGAGTGAAAATAACACCATTTATACCATGCCATAGAAAATACAGCCAATCAGAATACAGGAAAGCCGTTGTATATTCGACGGTCCTTCCCATCATGCGCCGTGTAGCCTGCGTAGCAAGCGTTTCCGTGGGGTTTGGAAGCAAAGAAAGACCGAGGAACGGGATTTTCGGTGTTTTGTCTGCGCGGAAAATGGGGCTCCATTTTTCGCGCAGTAATTCTTTGCTCCCGAACCCTACAGAAACGCTTGCTACGCAGGCTATGCGCCGTGCGTTTGTCGCATTGGCTGTGTTGGCCACTGTATTTTCTGTGGCATGGTGTAAATTTAGAATAGTTATGCGCTCTCTCGTGGTATGCCATGGTATATCCCACTTGTCAATTGTATTAGGCTCGTGTGTATACCGAGGAAATACAAGTGACAAGTGGGATATACCATGGTATACCACGAGAGAGTGTTGCATTACTAGCAAGTATCTCAGTTACTACGCGCGTTACTAAGCCTCTAGGCCGAGGGTGTGGGATGACTCACATTTAGCTTTGATTGGGAATTCCTTTCTGCAGAGGAGTTTGCTGTATCTGACGTCGTATTTGACTAGTTTTCCCGTCGACCGCTGACAACATTCTAGAGATCAAGAGCCAACCCACTTGACAGCAACAGACTGAAACAAAAAATTTCAATATATATCTGTTTTTTTACAAATTTCCATATTTTTTTTCTGTAGAAAGAGCTCAGTCGCAACACCACCACCATCAACAACGACTTTTTTCACTCATACATTTACAGTTTGACAAAAATATATATATTTAAATAGAAGGCTGAGAAAAATAATGTACATTTGAACCTGGAGGCTGAAGTAACCCGAAAGTTTTCTAGTCAGACTCCAGTTGATGTAACGTTTCTATAGATATTTACGAGAATGCAGAACTCTTAAGAGAAGAGATGCGTACCTGGTATAATAATACAATGGAGAAAAACGTTACAAGTTACGTTTTTTTGCTCCCTGAAAGTAAAGTAGCTAGCCCTAAAGGCTGCAAATTCCAAAAGTAGCGAGGGTCATTACTGTTAGAATTTTACGGTATCTGTAGAGACATGAATGATCATTGCAGTTGTGAACACAACTTACACGAAATTAGCGCCTGAAAAAAAGAAAACAAAAATAAATGAAATTCAGGCTTGCTCGGGTTCAAACCCGGCCATGACCTCTGCGATATACGATACTGGTGCAGCGTTCTTTTTTATGGACAGTTGAGCCCCGCTATTTCGAACTCTCAGGGGAAACGAAATAGAGTTCGAAATAGCCGGTCGTAGATGACTGAAGGGCAAATCCAAGGCAAATGGATTTTAGCTCGAAATAACGGGGAATTCGAAATAACCGTAGACTACGAGTAGTCCCTCTTTCGCTTAGTCCGTCGTGCGTGACGCGAAAGAAAACCGCGAGAAATAAAATGACCGCGCGAAATCCTGGAGGCGAGGAGCGCACTCCTCGCCTCCAGGATTTCGCGCGGCCATTTTTGTCTCGCGGTTTTCTTAGCTTCGAGCCACGCAACGACGGACTAAGCGAAAGAGGGACTACTCATAGTCTAAAATAACCGAGTTCGAATTGGCGGGATCCAACTGTACATTCACAGGCGGCCCACTTGACGGATGTGTTCACTCGCAAAAAGATTTACGTCATTTATCGTCAACGCATTTCACCTGGAATTTTTCAAGAGTTACATTGTAAACGTTAGGGTCAAGATTATCAGTTCAAACCATCAAATATAATAATAATAATAATCTGGGCAGTGTAAAAGATGATCGAATGATCTAAAATACTCGACTAATGGATTACGCAATCACAATGACAGAGCAGAATTGATCATGATTGCGAAATCTCAGTTTGAAACTATAGGATGTCGAACAAACACTATACTATAACACATCACCTACAAACTCGACATCTGGTTGGCTACACAGGAATGGTAGAGGACATCATCCAGAACGTACATTACGGCCGGCTATAAAGAACCAATCAGTTATATCGTATTCTGTGTTATACACAGCCGGGTCAGCCAGGTCAGCAAGTGGGTTATTACGTAATCAGACAATTATGCAGGATTTTTTTCTTTTTAATTGGAACAAGGGAGAACAAATAAGGGGGAAAACCGGAAAATACACTACACCAAGCACGAGAGAACGTCAAGATAGGGTTAGTTCAAGCTATCCATGTAAATTAATATTGACTAAAACGACGTCCACTAATCCACTTGTCTCTTATTCCTCCTTCTTTTGATAAAAGTCTCAAGAATAATCCCAAAAAGCCTGCGATGGAATTTTGAGAATGCATGAAAACTTTTGCCCGGTCCTCACTTGCGACGCAAGCATAAGAATAAACATAAGAAAAAGGCTTATGCTGATGTCACTGCCGCATAGACGTTATGCGCTTATAATGAGAGAAAAAACGATGAAACGTATGAAATACGTAGAATACGGGTGCCACTCGCCATTAAAATCTCGCTCTGGGTTTGATTGTTGTAGTTAGAGGCTAGGCTTCGTCCCTTGCCAACAGTCTACGATAGAAACCTCAAGTTTGCAGTCAAATCGTTACAAAGATTTCGTGGCATGACATTTCACAGTCTAATTCATGTCAGGAGTAACGTACTGTACAAGTGGAGTACAGTGCAGGTGAATCCCCCCTCGGAGTTAAGTAATACCCTCCAGTGCAGAGGAGAGGAGAGGAGGAGAGGCACGATTGAAGGGAAGGACTAACATGGCCGTTTAACTGGTAAGTTAAACGGCCATGTTAGACGGCCATGAAGTTTAGCCTGCGAGCAGTCTCTGCGTTGCGGCAGGAGCAAAGTCGATGAGTAAAGTCGCGAGAGACGAGTCAGCGAGCGAAGCCGACTCTCACCGACTCTCGCTTCGTTCGCCGACGGCTTTGCTCGTGCCACCTACGATGAAGGCCTTCTCGCAGGCTAGCGAAAGTTGTATGCTGACACTAGGGCATAAGACAACGCCTTAATAATCAACGCTTGCAAGTAAAAGATACCAACTTTCTCTGTCATGACAATGTCTTAATTAGACAGTTACAAAAATAATTGCCCACGGCGAACACTTTGTGATATCACAGCATTCATGATTGAGTCATAAATCATGTCGTTCTCGATATACACTGATAAAAAAATTAAATACATTTTTCACTGATCAATGTCCAGCAATCTAACAGCGAAAACACTACAGTTCAATTTCACGGGTTTCTCTTTTCGTAGGCAGCAAAAAAACAATTGCACATTGCTGGAATTGATTTATAATTACATCTCACTTCACTAATTTTAAATTATTCCAAGGCTCAAATAAATTAACCAAAATTCGTTATTTACAATATAAGCAAGGAATTGTTAGTGATAATGGTGTTTTGTGTCAAAAAAGCGGTATTACGCATGGCCAGAAATATATTACTTCATAACTTAACTGTTGATGAAAATAAGTAGTGAAAATAACTGGATGCCTTGAGATTACCATTTTCAGCGGCAGCTTGTTGACCTGGTTCAGTTTTACGAAAAATTAGAAATTGCCGGCGATTTTTGTTGATATCACTAAAATCTGTCTGAGGACGTTATATATCGTTAATTAGATTACTAGCGGGTAGCTGCTGGCTAAAACAACAAAATCGCTCATCTTTGTCGACACCAAAAATAGTGACGTGAAGGTGAAAATTCAATCCGTGCTTCTCTGCGGTTATATCTCCGAAGTGTTATAGAATATACGTTATAGGAGATTTATGTATGGCTAAAATACGCAGAATTAATTAAAAACTAAACCTTAATGGGTTGGGTGGGTCAGGAAAGTGATTATTTCACATGCAGACGGGACTAGGTATACCAACTGAATATGGCTTTGATACGATCGCTAGCGCAGACTGCCTTTTTGTAATTTGACTTTCGAAAATGATTAAGCATCAGATCATCAGATCTCTTTCAGTCATTTTATCGAACCTTTGGGAAGTATGACAAGGCGAATGACATTTCTCCTGTTCTCACTGTTTCGAGCAATCAAATCTATGCTTAGGCAAGATTGCCAGCCGCTGTTCAGGAAAGGAGCCCGCGATCCTTTGCTGTCTCCTCTCGGGGAGAAACGTAGATCCAACTCGAGAGAGCGGCGGAAATCGAGGCTAGCGTATGCTTTGCGATTCGGTTTGGATTCTCCTTACTCAGGTCGTGTTTATGATTAGTTTTTTGAGTTCAATGGGCGTGTACTGTATGAATTAAGAAATGTTAACGTTGTAAAACCTCAGGAGCCCGTTTTACGGACACTGGTCTATGGTCGAAACTTCCGCTAATACGGATTAATGCTGGAAGGAGCTCAGTCACGGCATTTTGAGTTATTTTGGCCAAAACACACAATTGTCTTACATTGCAGGAAACCTGAAAGTAGTTAACTAGGATAGAAAAACACCAAAGAGATAATAATAAACCATAAAGAAACAAGAATAGTTGAGGATAGAGAAGAAAAACACGAAATACAAAATGGCAAACTTGAAAGATTTAGGCCAAACATTAGAAAATGCGCAAACCGTGACGTAACTCCTTTAAATTTGTGTCACGGACACTATAGATAACACACCATTGCAAGCATGTAACAATATCTTGACATCCGTTATAAGGAGTTGTCCCGCGATTCTTGTTTTTCACATGAATGCTTGGAAGCTCTCAACCAACTCTTCAGACGGAACTTTTGTTTGCCGAAACAAGTGGCATTTGTGTTTCGAGTCTCCCGTCACAATGGTAGCGAACGCGAAGTATTCTGGGCTTTCTGGGTGAGCCATGGCATTGCTTACAGAGTTGAAAGGGAAAAACATTCCTTGTTCTTCCTTCTCAGCCCGCGAGTTCGTCATTTGAATCCCGTCTACGGACACTAACAGTACAACTTCACTGGACGGCTGTTCCTTGCCGAATTTTTTCAGCGATTTGGCCTGTTGTTTTTGGTATTGTTTAACACATTCACGCAAATGTTTTGGTCTCAGCGGTGGGTTGACGACTGTAGAACAAAGATAGGTCGCATTGAAATTGTAAACCTTCTCTTCCGGCACAATTTCCCAAGTGCTGTCAAAAACATCGTCCGCACCAACAGAGCTGACGGAAGCTGTTCTAACATTTTTCGTGTTCTTTCCCATGTCCTGCTCCATTTTGTGCTCTTTGTCTTTCTTGGAAGTTGAGCGAATTAAATGCGGCATGGACGCAAAACGTTTTAGTTTCATGCTGCTTTTACTCGCCTCTTTTTCTTTGTGTTTAGGCTTTTCTTGTTTGGAATCTAGCTGCCTGTTTTCATCTTCCTCGGCCTAGAACAGAATAGAGAGGAACTTAACAATGCAATACGACCAACGGGGAGTGAAGTGAATCGCCCACTATGGGTCTTATTCCTAAGGTAATCCCTCTTAAGATATTTCTAGCCTTGGAAACCAGTTCTTCAGCAGATGTTACCACGTGCAATGCGTGAATAGTTTCGTGGAGGTTGATAGCCGCCTGGACTGTCCGCGTGAGCGAAATTAGTGTTACAGGATTGGCTATATCTAGACCACGTGAGTAAAGTTAGTGTCACAGGATTAGCTGTTTGTTTCTAGACCACGTGAGAAAAATTAACGTCACAGGATTGGTTGTTTTAGACCACGTGAGCGAAATCAGTGTCACATGATTGGCTGTTTCTGGACAAAGTGAACAAAATAAATGACATAGGATTAGCTATTTCGAGACCACGTGAGCAAAATTAGTGTCACAGGATTGGCTGTTTTTAGACCACGTGAGCAAAATTTGTTCACAGGATTGGCTGTTTCTAGACCACGTGAGCAAAATTAGTTTCACAGGATTGGCTATTTGTGGCCGTCCTGGGATTCTCGAAATCCGGAGTCATCTAAAAATATCTTGAGAGGGATCACCTGTGGGGAAGAAAGCCTATAAGAAGGATCAACTTGAAATACGACAAAAAAGTACTTGTTGTTAGAAATACATCGATTTTACAGCATTACAAAACATTATTACATACCAAAGTACCAAAATTCTCTGGAGGAGGAGGAGATGATGAGCTGCCCTGGGAACTACTGCAGCTAGAGGCATTTGAAATGAACGAGATCCGCCTGGACGATCGAACCGAGTCCCTGCGGTCCGAATACGTGGCCTGGCAACCAAGCCGGATAGCCTCGGTTGCAGCGACCGACGAGGTGATTCGGCTACAACGGAATGCGTGACAGAACATCCGGGTCTTTTCCCCTTGTCGTGCTTCCGACACGATGTAGCCGAAGAGCCGAGTGTCTTCCTCGTAAACTCCGAGCAGCAAGATCCACGGGATTGTATGTTGATGGAGAATTTTGTTATCCTGAGCATCTATAATGCGTATTTGTTCGGGATGTACTTCAAGAAAGACATTTTTGAATTCTTTGGGATGTGCCTTCTCCAGCAGCGAAGTGATGCTCTCGTTAATAAGCAGATAAGATTTTTTCACCTTGAGAGCACCAAGATAGGAGACACCAGAAAATGTAGTGACGTCATCTTCTCCTAACCAGCTCTCTGGTCCCATTGGTGTAGAGACTGGAACTCTAAAACTCTAAGAAAGAAAACAGAAAAAAACATGAATAGAATAATTGTGAAGAGTTCAGTTGTACTTTAAAATTATTTAACTTAGGGTTTTAGCAGCAAGTTGTGTCTTTAGATATGCGAATCACACTGACTAAAGAACATACCTAAAGAGCACTGCGAATCTTAAAATTTATACACTAAATTTAAACTTCTGACTACGAGGAGAAAAACACACTTTCTAAAATAAGTATTTGAGACAAAAACTCACACAAAGTGTATTCGTTCAGTTTGTTTGTGATCTGTTTGCTTCAAGAGAGAGAGAACGGAAAAATAGCTTCTACTTTTGTCACGTACGATGAAGAAAACATAAAAAAAAAAAACATAAACATTTATCTGACAGAAAGCCGAGGATTTAAACCGTGGAAAATGGGTTGTTATCGACAAACGTGTTGGTACGACAACTCGCCATTAAAAATAGCGTGAATTTTTCAAAACGGAAACCAAGTGACAACGAAACTCTAAGCATATTTGTTCAAGTAAGGGAAAAACATCCAGGAGGGGGAATGCACAATTAACAGAGAAAACACTGAATATTAAACATATGGGACGAGAAAAACTCCAAGAGAGCATAATCGCAGGCCATTTTAAATGCTGCTTTTGATCCGTGCCATTCTCTAGAATTTAAATAAAAAACGTTTTCGCAGTGTTGGTTTTAAGGGTCAGGTTTCAAAACAAACGTTTTGTGCGATGTGGCATGAAGCTGGTTTGTCCTCGAGGGATGAAGTACCGCGTCGTCAATGAACCCTTAGAAAACCTTTTAGTTTATTATCAGTGCTTTTCTTCTAGATCTGCCACTATGGATGCATGTTAATCACTGTTATTAAGGCTTGTTGAGAATTTTTTTTTCTTTCTGCAACTTGACCTGAAGAAACTTCATTGTAAACCTCAACCGGTAATGTTTTCGCTGCTCTTGACCTCCAATCAAAACAGAAAGAAAACATTGCTCTGTGGAGAATCAAAAGAGAACCTCGCCTAATTATTATTGTTATTATTATTATTATTATTTTGTTTTTTTACATAGACCGAGGTTTCGGATGCATTTATTCCACTGTACTCCTGTTTAACACGGCAACACTGAATACTCTGAGTCTCGGACAGCGTATCGCAAATTTATTGTCCTTGCCAAAAGTAAACAAATCAACCGGCCAATGGCACTGTAAACATTTACCCGCCTCTACACCAACTTAATTCGCACAAATACGATTAAACTCGGACATTTTAGTGGGTTAAAATCACACTTAATAGCGCGAATAAAAGCGTCATAAAAATTACTGTTACCTTTGAGTTTGAGGAATTAAACGCGTTCTTCACAGCACCGCAAATGAGTTGCGCATCGGGACAACAGATCACATAGCATTCGGCGTCCGCTTCCGGTGTACACACAATCACTCCCAGGGTTGTAGGGTCTTGCTCAAACAGATCAATAACACCAATATTTTCCACATCAAAACTCGCGATCACTTCCCAAGGCGAGCAATTGGTGCTGATTCGCATCATGTCCGATGTAACCTCCACATTAACCGAGGAACAGTCTTCCACTTTAGTTTTAGATACAATGTCATGAATAGTCGCTTGCAGAGTCTTTGTGTTCGACCTTTGGACAGTCGTTCTCTTTACAAAACGCGCCACATAAAATCCGAGCGCGCCGCCACTTAGTTTTCCGAGGCTTTTGCTCTTAGGTCTTGGATCGCTTAATTCGTCTTTGTGCGGAGAAAGTTTCAGGTTTGATTGACCCGGCAGTGAGCGAGATCTCGTCTCAACGCTGAGTTTCTCGTGTGTGCCACTTGCAGGCGTTGATACAGTCTTGTCGAGTTTGAGTCGCGGTATTCGCGATCGACGAGATTCGTGGAAGTGCAAATCACTGTATACGATATCTACTGGCGCGCTGCCTTGTCCCGGTCGACCTGACTCGTGCGTTATCAAGCCCTTCATATTCTCATAACGGGAATCCTCCGTGTCTCTGTTGGCATCCTCTGTGCTACTGACGCTCTGGCGTTCGTTGACGCTAATGCTACTGCCGGAGCTACGGCGCGAACCTTTGTCGTCGTCTACAAATGCGAACTCCATATTAGCATAGAGAGGTCCTGGCGACTCTTTTGAACGCGGAGAAGGATTCGGTGAATTTTTGGAGGAAACGCTACTCGATGAACGTTGACTTGATTCGCTGGGTTTTCGAATACACTCCGGTGTCGTGGACGGCGTTGTTTTTGCACCGCGTTGCTCGAGGTAGCGATCTTGGGAAACTTCTGTGAGGTGCTTGCGCAAATCTCGCAGGTTCGGCACGAAGGAGAGATTGCCTGAAAAGTCTTGCCTGAGGATGGGATTTTGCGACTCCCGTGTCGGTCTCGAAGGAACAAAGTCTGTGACCTTGTTGGTGTGAATGATTTCGGCATACTGCGTGGAGTTCAGATCTAGAGTAGAATGCGACGGAGATGGCGGCGCAGAATTTGATTCGTTCAAAGCTTTTGTTAGCAGTTCTGACTTCCTTCGAAGGTTTTCTTTCTTCGCGGTTGAACTTCCAAAGCTCATAGAACGAATCACTGGACCATACTCCTTGTTTTGCGGGGCAGTATCCCCTGGTATAATCTCGTAAATGTTTTCGGAGTCTTCCATAGCTCCTCCATGATCGTCCTTAGCATCACTCGGCATCGCCGACTTCACTTGTTTCTCTTGCGAAGCAGTAACATGACTTTCTTGGAGTTCTATATTGCAGTTAAGATCGTTCTTGGCCAGGAATTTTCCCTTAGAAATCACCTCCTCGTAGAATGACTCTTTTGTGGACTCTTGTGCCATGAACTCCCCTCCGACCATTGTCGTGGACCCTGTCGTTGAATGGTACAAATCCCATATCGTAATTGATCCATCTCACTTATAGAGCCTCCCACTTGTTGCTCAGTGACGCAAGAGCGTGCGAATATCATTCTCACGTGGACGTTTATCCATGTCGATGTCAACACCAGGCGAAGACAATGCCCCCTTTTGTTCTGCGTGGACAGGCATCTATTCTTGGATTCCACGTCCGTCACGTTCGGATCGGACGGTCTAGAACTCGCTGAAACTCTGTTACCGCGGTTTGATGTAGTTTATGATCAGAACTTCTTTATTACATGAGATTAAAGTATCAAGCACTTCGCTTGTTCTATATTTGTACCATTAACCAAATATACTTTTAATAACTTTTGTTCTGCAGCCGAGATGATGATTAAACTTTTATTTGAATTTTTCGGAAGTTTTTCTTATTTTGCTTACCAGTACTAGTGCAGTTTCGTTACGTGGGCGCCGAACAAGAACCAACACGCCTTCCGTTCATCACGTAAGTAATAGCTTACAGAAAATAATCCCCATATTGTCTTACGATCGGATTGTTGTGAACAGCCCCTACAGGGAGAGGTGTCGTGTAAAGGAAGAGATCCGTCTAGTCTGATCACAAGTTACGTAACCTACAAATGAGAGGTCTCTTCCTCCTTCGATGGATTTACTTGTTCTCCATCTAAGAAATTTTCTGACTGAAGATCTTTTGAGAAATTCCATAGAGATTTTCTCTGTATATTTTTCTCTCTTACGTAACCAGGAGCCCATCAACCTCGTTAAGGCTGCCCCTACCCCCTATTAACCTTTCCTTCTTCCACTCACTACGACCCAAAAACGTGGGCCGGTTAACGCGATTTAACAAAGTGCTTTATATTATATAAATATAAAATCATCTTGACCTGCGCGCGGATTTCGTTTATTGACGCACGGAAAAAAGTCATTTTGGGTAGTCTTGTAGCATGTCGTAAACTCGATCAGACAAGGCATTATAACTGTTGTTTCTGTAGAGTGGTTTTCACAAAATCAGTTCATTGGTAAGGTACGATTTTGATTCCAGGTATATTTAAATTTATGTCCCATGCTCTGGTTTTATACGGAGCTTCACAACCGCAAAAAAAAAAAAAGCCACAAAGGTCATCTATTGCACTCGTTGTCACGTCTGATGGTTGTGTATGCTTGCTCTAAGTCGCAAGTCCTGTTTCAGTGGAGAGTGCACACTAGCCGAACATCTATTGAAGTTCTTTTGCTTGAAAAATCAGCAACGAAAAGCAGTAGAAATCTGTTTTAATGCACTGTGTGCTTGATGGCATTTGTTATTTTGTTGGTTTTTACCATCTTTTCGAATTCCGTCAAAATAAAGAAAAGAAAAAAACACCAAAACAAAACAAACAGAAAGCAAAATTGACCAAAATGCCTTTTACTATCAAAATAAAAGATATGCGTGAGTCATGCTTGATTCTGTGTTCTACTGTTATACGTTTTCGGATCCTCGAAGTGTTTCACTGAAGTGCAATGCTGCTTAGTTTTGCACTGACATCTTGACTCAAAGGTTTCCCTTATTTTATACTGTGTTGAATGTACAATCTTCTAGACTCGCGAAATATTAACATATCAAATATAAACACCAGTCCTTTGAAACTTAGCTTTTGCAAAACTCCAATCATCGCCAATACAAAGATATCATTGTGTAGGTGAGAGTCAGGTAACTATATTTACTACAAAGCAGAACGTGTCAGAACGTGCGATAAAGTGTTAATAATATTTTTGGTGACTTGTGGGTAGGACCTGACCTGAATATTACGTATAACGTTTTTTTTTTAATTTAGGTACGTAAACACCGGCTTCAGCCAAAAACTAGAATGACAATGAATCCACTGGGTATCGGATGCCGCAAGCCAAGTTTGCGCTTAACGTTTTCAAAGTGTGTTTCGTCGCTTTCCCAGCAGGCAGATGACATACAATGTTGTGTACTAATTGACCAATTACTTAACAACAATAATGAAGCAAGAGTCAAGCTCCTGGCAGTCTTTGTTCTTTGTTTGATTCTTTTGTCGAGATATCAATGCGCGTTTTCGCGCGCGACTATCGTGGAGGGCGCTGAGCTGCGCGCGCGATTTTCTCGCTCGTTGGACATCAGTGGACGTGATAATTTTTGATGTGCCTTCAACTTAAAAGTAGAGAGGTTTGGCAATATCAGATCATGGAAACGTTGAAGGAAAACACCCTACTCGTATCAGCTTCATGACGTTGCAATTTGGTGGAAAACTTTAATCGAAGGCAAAATCAAGTCTATATTATTAAATACTTACTTAACTTATTACGTGACTGAGAAACTGAATCACTTCATTGCGATTGCTTGAGAGCACGCCAATTAATTGGCACTGCAGTGCAAGTTAACGAGCGTGCGTTCGTAATTTTCTCAGTCATACAATAAATGAGTAATCGTATGAAAGGTCGAGCAATTGAGGATCGACACTACTCGTGATACATGAATTTGAACAGTTCTTTCAAATTGCGCTCGCCAAAGGCTCGGGCAATTTTGAGAGAATTTTAAAAATATCAGTCGTAGTGTAAATCCTTAATTGCACTCCCATTCATTTGCAATACCTGACCTAATGTAAATCTCTTAATTTACATCAGCTCAATGGACACTATCCGACCTTGCTTTGTTTGTTCTCTCTTTCTTGGCACAAATACCCTTCTTTTGTTGCTGTTGTCAAAGGGACAGAAAACACAGACAAGGACTAACGAGCGGTCCCAGATAGTTTTGTCTGACCTCAGAGAGCAAGGGGAAGTTTCCATTGGCAGAAACAGGTTTCACTTTCACGGCACAGACAGACTTATTGGAACATCAATCTTGCGTAATTGGGATAATTGTGGCAAGAAAATTATTGGTTTAAGGGAAGTGGGAAGTATTTCTTGTGAAAACTTTACTTTTTCCCTTTTTGCGGTGCGGATGTTCCCAACGTACACAGGAACTCTCAATACACACGTAGTTGTATTTGGTTCAGCTCAACACGTCCCAGAAAAACAGAGAAATGGTCAGTTTAAGTGCAGCTAAGAATTATACCCGCAATTATTTGTCGAAGAAGAAACAGCTGGGTTGATTCTTGATGTCTCCGGTTTGACGATAATGCAATGCGGAAACAACCCTGATAAGTTACATACATGCATTCAAATGTCAGAAAAGTGTTCAACCATATTAAAAATTAATGACAATTTCTCCTGAACACTCCTACATTGAATATTTACAGTCTTTCTAATTTACTTCGCTCTTAGGCTCGAGTGATAACTTCTCGCTACCCAGCCGAATGGGACTCGCGTTCCCACCCTACCCCCCATGAACGTACGACTGGACCTACTACCTATTGTTAATTTCCATCAATCAGAAATGAATTGTGTAATTTTTCAGACATAACTGTACGCCTATGGGTTTGACAATGAACAAAGTTTGAACATAAGAAAAGGTTACAACGACAGAAATCCGTCAATACCATATTTTATTCCCAGTTTCGGTATTTACATTTTTGGTAAATAAGTTATTTGGCTAGTCTACAACTCGTACAGTACAGTCGAATTGTGAAGGGAAAAAATAAGTAGAGCTGTATCGAAAACAACCTGAGATTTTAAACTTAACATGTTACCTAAAACGAAAAAACTACCTGAAGCCCAATAATGGAAAATAGAATTCAAAACTCACAGGGTACAAACGAGAGTTCTCGCGCAACCTTATTGCCAATCTGAAATTTGTAAATTTAAAAACGTTTACAGTACCTGTAAGTTACAAGGCAAACTGTACATATCCATGTTACCGCTAATCCTAACCTTACTCACGTCCCTGCTTGTCGCAAGTCTTTACCACTACATCTGCCAAATACAAACTTCCCCTAAGTCTTCAGGCAGTTTCAAAGCAATCCCATCATTTCCTTGTCTACTACCCAGCGAGAAACGAAATTTACGGGCTCCAAGCTTAAAATATCAAAGAAAGGAAAACCAATAAATCGAGAGTTATCGGCTAAATTACCAGTCTAGAAGACAGCCGGTATTAGGGTTGCACGCACTGCGTGACAGGCTGGGTAAAAATTCTATCTATTCTATATAAAGCAACAACAACAACAATAACAACAAGTTTTGCTTTTCTCTAACTGGACCATATTACCCCCTTCATGCCTATATTGTATTTGTCTTGAGTTTGATTATTGTTTTTAAGTACCTTCTATCTTAAGATTTTATTTTGCTTCGAGATCAGGTTTGAGAGAATCATCTAGAGAAACATGACCTATAATACCACCACAGTTATTTGGGACACTTTGCTCCTGCTCAAAATACACGAATTCATGCTCTCACCACACCCTCCCCTTGAATGTTGGGTAAACTGATTTGTGTTGCTGCAAGCTAGCATTGAAGGAGAGGGAGGAGGAGGAGGAAAGTGTCCCAGCAATCTAAGGGGTGCATGGGAAAAAGCCCTAAGTGACTCTATCTCACATCAAAATTCTTCTTTTTTGTACAAGGAAGCAAAAAGCAATTCGCTGAGAGAATCTTCTAGTCTATCAGATGTCACTTACGATCTTCTCCCAAGCACCCCTTCAATTACGACACATATAGATTGAAGCCCCTTTTCATTTCAGCACTACATTTTCTAGCAACATTAGTACTTAGATCAATCAATCAATCATTATATTGCAGGTGAATGCATGGATTGTCTCATGCACCAGTGTACAAAGAGAAGAAGTATATGTAAAGGAGTAAGATCGGATACATGAGTAACAGTCTCTTATTCTTGAGTTCGTCTTGGATGAGGAGAGATCCGGCGCTGTATGACGCCCACACCACACCAAACAACTAACAATAGAAGTGAATTTAAGTGTTAGAATGTTTGAGTCAGATATAGTCCTTTGGGAGGTGCATTTCTTTTGGAAGAACTATGACCTAATGGTTACATAACAAGCTGAATTATGAATAGCCCTGTTCACGATTAGTTTTTTCATTTGCAATACAATGTAATCCAATGTGGATGTGAGAAAATTTCAGGCTGAAACTACAAAATAGCCTGAAATTGCCTCACATACATGCTAGACCATATTGTAATGCGAATAAAGAAAGTTAATTGTGAAAAAGAGCTATTGAATGGTGTGGGTTTAATCCATGACAGGGGTCACTGTGATGTGTTTTCAGGTAAGTTACTTAACTCTTGCATTGCCTTCTATACCCAACTGACTGTCTAAATAGGGACAGCAAAAAGATTCAAAACACAATGCAATGGTTTTGCTAGCCAAGCATGGCTTCTGCAACATCAAGTACAAGCAATATCACAATTTCTGTCTGTAATACAATCACTTGCCCATAACATTTATTATCATTCGATGCATTTTTTCTTTGTTTTCATTGGCTGAGAGCCCACCATGTGACCTGCAAATAACTGCCTAGAGATAATGGTCTCCTCAATGCATAATACTGTCTTAATGTGTTTTACATACAAAGAATATTAAGATGTAGAAATGACATCAACTTGGAACAAAATCCGAGTTCCAGATGGGATTTGAACGGTCCACGACCCTCTGTGATCTAGCTGGAGGGTGATCACTTTGGGGGTTGGTTGGTAGCATCTTTGATATGCTCTAATGTGCCTGCGCAATGCAGTTATGAGTTCATATGTGCCAAGTCATCATTTGGCTGTGTGACCGCCTGATGTCGTTCCAGTACAAGACCCACATTTCACCCTTGCTCACAATAGAGTCTCCAGTAGCTCAGTTGTTAGAGTGTCCAGCTAGATCACAGAGGGATGTGGGTTCAAATCCCATCTGGAACTCAGATTCTTTTCTGAGTTAATGTCATTCCTTCATTCAATAAATGAGTTTTGCTGCAAATAATCAGGGGTTTCATTAAGGGCCAGGCATTGGGCAAATTGGCCAGCTGTGAGAAGGATTTCGTCTGCCGGGTTTGACCATCTAGAGGACATTTTTTCTTACAAAAAAGTTCAGTTCAAAATGTTTTGCCCAACTGTGAAAACCAGTTGCCCTTCTGCTGAAAACATTAATGAAATCCCTGAAATAATATTCCAATCAGGCATAATTGTAACCATGCTCTTGTGACAAAAATGGTAGATCACTTCCCTAGGCTTTCAGAGAGTAATTCAAATATGGAAAGAAACTTGGTGATTGAATGATAGAAGTCAGGGCTATGATTAAGTTTTGATTCACCTGTAGCCGTGATCTTCACACCCGTAACAAATTTGTCACTTTATGGGTGAACTCTATCAACTAAAGCCAAGTTCACCCATAACAACAAGGGTCCATCAAGCATGCTCAGCCATAACAGGTGCTACAGGTTAAGGCCCTTATTGACAGCCCTGAGAGCAGTTATTGAACTTGGTGATTACAAATAATATATTGTGATTTGTCAGTGTCTTACAGATCAGTTATTTGCCTAAGCCTTTGGCTTCAGCGAATAATTGGTCTGCTCACCCATGACAAATCACAATGTTTTGCCCACCCTCGCCCACTATTTGTTAAATATTTGTTGCCCATAAATGTCCTTACAGGAAAGAATAGTAAAAATGTCACTGATCTGTAACAGGACAGCATGGTGTTCCGCAAGTAAAAATTATGACTTGAAGCTACATGACTTCAGAACACTGGCATGTTTAGTTAACTTTTCCTACTCTACACTTGTTTGCTAGTAATAATACCTTGACAGTGAAGCTAACCATGGGAAAATAATGAACCAATGGCAGAGCAGCAGCAGTCAAGACCAGCGGGATAAGTGAGTAACCAATGATACCCAGGCACTGAGAGTAATTCACCTACAATAGGTTGATAAAGCTCTGTTAAAATTTGCGACTAACATTGGGAATATGAATAGGATTGTTTACCATCCCATTTTCTCTTTAATTAACATATTGATAATTATTCTATTCTATTATATTGAAATTTTAATTGCCCTTCAAATAAATGCTCTTTAATGGTAGACTGTCCTGGAAATTCCTAAACATTTCTCTTTCTCCACATTTCCACTTTGTTATTGCAATCAGTAAAAAAGGATTCAAAGTTTTGCTACTTTGTGGCATAAATTAAGTTTATATGTATGCAGTCACAGGATCCCTTAAAATGACATCATATGATCTGTGACCTGTACTGTTTGAACTTCTCAATTACAAAGTTAACACTTCATGGTGTATGGAGAAATTACATTTGCTATGCACATGTATTTGCCAACAATGGTAGCAAATCATCAAGCTGATAGATAACTTACTTCTCCTCCGAGTACTCTGGCCAGAAGGAAGATGATGAGAGAACCCAGAAGCCATATTGTTATAATCCATGAAACAACCTGTTGATAAAACACCTAATGTTCATATTTTTTTATCTCAGCAAACACAACAACCAATACAAAGAATATAAATTAACAAACATGTCTTCCTGTATTACTTCATTAGACAGTTAACCCAGCTTTACTTCTCTAGACAAGAAACTGAAATACTCTAAAACCGTTTTTTTCATTAGCGATAATTCATACATTCTTTGTCACTCCTTTAAGAGGGGGACATTGCAGTTTGCAGTATTGGACAACTTTTCTTGCAGTATTTCAGTAATGTTAATCCCGAATTGCAATATTGCGGTATTCTCTGAACTTGTGGGATGCAGTTTTTGACATTTTGGATGGTATTAAAAATTATCCTCCAAGTCCTCCAGCATTTACTTTTCCAAGCCTTTTCCAGTTTCCGATTGGAAAAGGGTAAGTTAATTTTTGTTAATCAATTATTATTAGCCAACATGCCAATGGATCATAGAGGCGTGGTGACCTCATGGTTAGTGTGCTCGTCTTCGTATTGAGCGGTCCAGGTTCAAGCCCTGGTCAGGGACATTGTGTTGTGTTCTTGGGCAAGACACTTTACCCTCACAGTGCCTCTCTCCACCCAGGTGTATAAATGGGTACCAGCAAATTTACTGCTGCAAGTAACCCTTCGATGGACTAGCATCCCATTCAGGGGGGAGTAGGAATACTCCTACATGTAGTCGCTTCATGCTACAGAAACCAGAATAAGCTCCAGCCTGATGGGCAACTTGACTCGTATGCAGACTTTGACTAAATCGAAAATTACAAATTCCTAATTGTTCTTTCTGTGTTATATGCGCTAAGCTTAACACACAGAGTAGTAGTTTTGGTATTATATTGAGTCTCGACTTGGCTGATTGGTGTTGTGGTACGACGCGATTTTTTTGCAATATTGCAGTATTTGCCGAATTTTTTTTTGCAGTGTTCAGAAACCCCCAATGTCCCCCTCCTCTAAGGGGGAGGATATTTTTAATTCAGATTTCATGCCTCTAAAGGAGTTGTATTCAGTTAACAGTTATTCAAAGAGATTTCCAGGATTTCTTGTGCAGACTGTTCAGATTTTAAAAAAAAACTGCTCCCCGTATCAGTCTCAAATATGATCAAAAAATCAATTCTCCTTGCCAATTGCAATACATTTCTTTTAAAGCTAGTTTTGAGATGGAGAAATTACATTATTGATCCCTCTCAGAAAGCAGTTTAACCCTTTCATACGATTTACGAAAAGGTGAAACTGCTGAAACCAGGCTTTTAGCCAGATGGGTGTCTAGGCATCACGTGGACACCAACTTTTTAAAAAAAATTATGTTATCTTTTCACATCTTGCTCAAGTTTATAAATTGTCCATTTGAGCAGACCCTGCAGCACATTGGAAATGTCCACTTTTAAACTCCTGGTTAAAAGCCTGGCTGAAACGCAACGTGAATTCAACAAAACTAACCTTAAATTGTCCAAACAATGCCAGCATTGCATACAACAGCACCACAAGCAAAGGACCCCAGAAATCAGGGCTGTCCCTTAGCACATCTCTTTTGAACCCCAGGGATGGAAGAGGGAACACTACACAGCGAACTTTGTAGTAAATATCTTGTAAATCAATGTCAAGTTCCTCACTAGAAAAGTAGAACAAGAAATAAGTAAACGATTTGCTGCGTGTGCTTGTGTCTCTGATAGGAGAAGAATATCTTTTTCATGCATGATCTTCACCATAAGCTGAACATCACAGTTCATACTGTACAACTTGAAGTCATTACTTTGATGCTGTGGATCGATAAACGTGAAGTGGATAGTTTTTGATTTAACTGATTACTCTTTTCTCCACAATTTCATTGGCGAAAATTGAAAAAAAAAAAAGCTTAAACTTAAGTTTTTCACAGGCATATAAGCTTACATGTGGCTATAGAATAAACAGGAGCTTAATTGAATTGAAATCATTATTGAATTAATAGAAAGTCAAAAACCTATAGAAACTTTACTCACAGCAGTGGCTTCTTAAAGTCTTCATCATCACCAGTTTCGTCCACCTCGAGCAGCCAGTCGTAGTTTTTCTTGTTAAAAATTTGCGAATAGAAAGGAAATCTGTACCGAGGGCTGCCATTGGAGTCGTCATCTTTCCTGTCGCTTTCCATGAATTCCTCCTGCGCTTCAATAGATCCAGAGTACATGGATGAATCTTGACTCATCGGAGGACCAAATGAAAACTCATCTACCGGTGGATCAGCTTCCATGTTTTCCAAAATAGGCTGCGAAGAAGGAGAATAAAGGGGAACTGACGTGGCCGCCATTTTGCTCCTACGTTTTTTTGGTGGTGTTATCGTAACCAACCCCCAGTCGAGTGAATTTGACGGTGAGAAGTCTGGTACCATCTCGTGGCGCCAAATCTTGTATGTCTATTCGCGTAAGCTGAAGAATATTTCGTCTTTTAATTTCTCAATGTAGCGTTTAAACGAAAAAAAACTTAATCGGACTGTTAAATGATGTACAGACAAGGTAAGAATGCAATTCTGTGTGCATCTGTTTGGTTTAAAGTATCGAATTTACAGCTTTGTAGAAGCTGCTCTGTACGAGCTAAAATGGCGGCGTGTGAAAAAACGTTGTGTTTTGTTTGTGTTTGGCGGTTTTCTCACCTTCCGCCCTTTCGAAATAAACTTCGATTTCCGAAAATCACTTGTATCTGTTCAAAATCTCAAAGAAAAAGGTCAAAACTTCTATTTAACACATCTTATTTCTTTGTTTTCTGCAGCCAACAGCTTGCTTTCTTGCTCGTGTGCTGTGATGGCGTCGAAGTTGTAATGTGGAGGGAAAAACGTAATAGTTTTAACAGACCTCATACGAAAGCAAATCATTCTTGGTGATAAAGATCTCGAGAAATGGGGATCCAAGGCTTACTTCCTCTACTGAAGCCAATCCAGAAGCCTGTTTCAATTGCTGAAGATTTTGCAGGCCAAGTCATTGGGGTGGACGCTTATTGCTGGCTTCACAAGGGAGCTTATGGATGTGCTATGGAGCTAGTAGAAGGAAAGAAAAGCTTCATGTAAGCGTTTGTCAATTGTGTGACAGTGTTTTCCCTAGACCAGATATACAAGTCATAAAATCGTTCAACTTGTGACATCACCCACACAAAAAGCGAACTTTCTCATGCTTTGATCAACCAATCATGCTAAATATTATTTTTTATTGAAAAACTTATATTAAAACCTACCTTTTTAAACAGCTTGTAGTAGAAATTCGCCGACATTGGTGTCACTGGCTGATTATCCTGGCGTGAATAAGCTAATTTACAAATTGAATGTGGTTTAGCGTGGTCTGTACTCTTATCGACAATGATATGCGTCATCACAGGGGTCAAAACATTGTGGACTCACAAGGCGCAGGCGAGTGAGTCCACAACAAATTTTGATCACTGTGATGACATGTATCATTGTTGATAAGAGTACAGACCACACAAAACCACATTTCAATATCAACATGAAAGAAAATGTTTTTTTCAGAGCACAGGCTGAGAAAAGTATTGCATGACACATTGACACAAGCAGCATTGCCTGGACTCTTATTGACAATGGCAAATTAGCCAATCAGATTGCGAGATTAGTAGCAATTGTGGTAAAACTATTTTTCAAGTAGACTATCATGATTGTAACTTGTTAAACTATATCTGTCAACTTTGTTTTAGATATGTCAATTACATTTTGAAACGCATTAACATGCTGCTTCATTTCAATGTAAAGCCAATTCTGGTTTTTGATGGATCTTATTTACCATCCAAGGCTGGACAGGAAGCACAACGAAGAAAGTAAGTATCAAGTGACAATACCAGTCTACATGTATGTACTGTGTCAATCTTGTTCAGAGAGGTCACAATCCTTTTCAGTCAGCACCAAGAATTTGACTTCTGAGTGAGACCAGAAGATCTTAAGTTAGTCATTAATAAAAGTGGTTGATCTTTGTATAAATGTTCAGAAACCATTATTAAACTTCAAGTGCACAATCAAACTGGAACCAAGATGTTATATGTTTGGTTGCACTGACTTGAAATACACAGGCTCTGGGGTTGAGACTGGTACCTACGGAAGGAAAGGTCAAAGTGAATGTCTGCATTGCACCTAAGCATCCCAGTGGCACTAGAGCTTATCCTTATTTCTATAGCATCAAGAAAACTACTTTGCAGGAGTTTTGCTCCCCCCTTCTCCCGATGGGATACTAGTCTATCACAGGAAAAAGTCATGCAGTAATGGCATGTACTCCATGTATGAAAGAAAATAACAAATATATAAATATGTCTGATTGATGTCAGAGCTGAGAAAATCAATGCTTTGTGTTTTGAGTCAGGCAAGAGTGTTGACTGTGGTATTGAACTGACACTGCCTTGTCAAATGCCACTTAAACAACAATGTCATTGTGTTTGAAAGGACAAGGCAAGAAAACAAGGCCAAAGGGTTGGCTTTTCTGCGAGCTGGTAACAGACAACAGGCTTTGGAATGCTTCCAGAAATGTGTTGATATCACCCCTGAGATGGCCCTGGAAGTCATAAAGGTATGTTGTTTTGTGAGATTTTGAAATGTGATATGAGATGTGAGATGCAAGGTGTAGGATACCTCAGGATACAAGACACGGTGCTCCGTATGAGATTCAAGTAACCAGCTCTGTCTATGTGCACTCACTTGAAGAGATTTTTAGCACTATTGATCTCTCACCATTGTTATATCAAAAAAAAAGAGCCATGATTCCTTCCATTGATCTACACCCTAAGTATTAGTTCCAAAATGGTTACTCTCATTAAAATAAATATAATTCATTTTTAAGGAATGTAGAAAGAAGGGTGTTGACTGTATAGTAGCACCTTACGAGGCTGACGCCCAATTGGCATATCTTATGAAAGCTGGAATAGTACAGGCCATCATATCTGAAGACTCTGATTTACTTGTGTATGGATGTCAAAAGGTAGGTGTGCAACTCAAGACAGGTCTTCATATAAGCTGTATTGTGTTGGTCAGACTTGCTATCAGTTGTTTCATTATACCAGTACTTGTAAGTTGCTGGTGGTTGACCCTCTCATCTCCCCAGATCAATTCATTTGTACTAAAGGCATCAACTGTTCAGTGGATACCCTTGATTGAAACTCCATCGACATCTCTATCAACACTTGATCGACATTCTCGATCAATACTTGGTCGCCACTAGATTGACACTCGATCAACATCTTATTGACAGTTAGTCGGTAGTTGGTAGAGTGTCGACTGAATCATTGTATTGATTGACACTCTATGGCATGTCTGCAAAAATAAGTCGACTCCTGACTGACTGTCGACCAAGACGTTGATTCAGTGTTAAGTGAGTATCGATGGAGACGTTGGTTGAGATGTAGACCGATGGTTGATCAAGGGTGTTGATCGACACTTGACCACAGATGCCTTTAGTACACATGATCCCCCCACCCACTACCCCTGACAATAAAAATGTGAGTTGAACTTAAAGTTACTTTCTTTAACAGCCCCTGCATTTCTCTGCATTGAAGGTGACCATGAAGTTTGCTCTGTTAGTTTTAGTCCATGTAGCTGGTTAGCCTAGTCACTCAAAAGTTTTCCAACTGCATCAATCATGGTTATAAAATTATTATGGCAAGGTGATGAATGCCCATGAATATCAAACTTTGACATGGCTATTAGTAATTTTACAATCCTGTATCATACAAATTTGTTGATTCGTTTAAAAGACAGCCTGATAAGCTGGATGTGTTGTTGAATTAGAGAGCACATTACTGGCCGCTCCTAGTCACATCACAAGACACAATCAGAAAAAATATGACTGAGGCAATGTCTATGGCTAGAATCCCTTCCTTGCTATTTAAGATATTTATAATGACTATAAACAACAAAAATACAAAATTGACCGAAGCAAGTGTTTTGATTTGCTTGTTACTAGCTACGTCCCTGCCAGTCCACAAGCTCAATTTCTCCACTAGTTGCCTTTTAGCAAGCTGCTTTTCTGAAGTTGTGACTGGAGAGCTTTGATTGGCAAACAAAAGCATTTTTTAGCACAGAGAAACACAAACAGTAACTTGCACCCCTTAAGACAAAAATCCTTTGACCACTTTGATGATCAAATTTCCGAGTAACTACACATAATCACAAAATAATGATCATGATAATTCAAAAAGTGATCACCAATTCTCCCAACTAGTGTTATAAGCTTGAGCAGGTTCAACAAAGAGCAGCTAGCTTTGTAACAAGAATGTGTACAAGAGAAGAAGGTTGCTTGACTAATGGCCTGAAGTAACTAAATTGGTCAACAATGGAGAAAAGGAGACAAGGAACTAAACTTACACTTCTGTATAAAGGCTGCTATTAATATCCCGAGTTATGCACAACATCAGTCTTCTCTAAAAACCAGATCATCTCATCCATTGAAATTCATCCTGCTCCAGACATCCTGTGGCACATATAAGTATAGTTTCTGTCCAAGAACTATCATTGGCTGAAACATTCTTTCATTTGATTACTTGTTGATAGACTCTCACAAAATTTATGGGCACCATCTCTGACAACTTTTATCTATTGTCAGTAATTTTATTCTATTTTACCTGAGCTTTCCCTGTTTATTTTTGTGTTTGAGTTTTGCTTATTTAATCTTGCACTTTTGTCACTGGGTGACTTTGCAAGAATTGAAATATAAATTTAAATAAGTCCATAGAGGGAGACCCCTAAGGAGAATTTGTTTTGTTTTCAGGTAATCTTTAAGATGGATGCATATGGTCATGGTTTAGCAGTTGATCTAGCAGATCTTTCCAAGTTAACAAAACTTAAGCTGCATGAGTTCACTCAAGAGAAGTTCAGACACATGTGCATCCTGTCCGGCTGTGATTACCTGCCCTCTATTAAGGGCATTGGTCTCCAAACAGCCATCAAATTACTCAGGAAATCATCCAGTGTTCACAAGGTTGGTTTGGCAATTAAAAGTTTACTCCTAAGATTTTGCCTGCCTCTTTTGCTTTAAAATCCAGCAAGAAAAACACAAACACAGAGTAGTTACGAGCACTTCGTAACTACTAAGTTCTCATTTGTTTATTCATAAAAAGCAGTAAGATTGAAATTGTTTTTACACAGCTAGGAAAGTTTGTAGAATTTACTGTAGGTTTGGATTCAATTAACATAGTCCCTAACAATAAAAAATGTCTTTATAATCACATCTACCTAGCTAATAAGATCCTTGAGAATTGAAGCCAAGATGTACGTCCCTGATGATTATGAGAAGAGCTTCAAGCAGGCAGATGAGACGTTTTTATACCAGCTCGTGTTTGATCCAGTCTCTATGAAGCTGGTTCCTCTGAATGAGCTGCCAGAAGGCTTGCAGCCTGGCGATCTAGAGTTTGCTGGGCCGTATCCTTACACAATAAGAAATCAAATTCAAATTGCTGTTTTCTTGTTTAATCTTTTCATCTATGTACATATAGTACTCCGTTTTTACATAATCTTCCTTAGGACAACCTACGCATCTTCAGGTAAGTAAACAGAGAACTCTCTTTCAGCGCTTTATCACTTCCCGTTCAAGGACTGTGTGATAGCGAGAGAACATTCTCGATGTGACTTCTACCGTAAAAATAGCTCCCCTCCCCTTGAACAAGCCTCTCCCTCATCCCCCAAATATAACTGAGCCCACTTGGTTTAATACTAGATCTTACATCTTAACCCTTTGAGCCCCAATTACGCATATTACGTAATTAATGGTCGTGCTCTTTGTACGACTTGTGACGTCATCAATTTAAATGTCATCAGATATTCTTGATAAGCAGATAGTAGAGCTAGCATAGGCCTCTCCGTACAATAGTCAGGTTTAGATATCGACGACATTCCGACGTCGCAAACCGAAAAACGTTATCAGTTTTGGTGCAAAAACGGCGGTTAAATGGTCCACGATGCCTATGATTGATCAAGGTCCATTTCTAACCTTCGCCCGTAATTAACATCCAACTTTTCACGGCAGCCAGAAAGAACATACAATGCAAAAGGTAGCCAGAGTAAAAGGGCCGAGAAAAAAAGGAAAGGAAAGGGGCAACAAACAAAATTGAGAACGGTTAATGGCAAAAAAAAAAAGGCCAAATTTTGGCTTATGCGCATGCCCGGAATTGAAATATTGCTCAATTTTGTACGTAATCCTCGAAAAATCTCCCTTTTTGGTTAAAAAGGCTTTCTCAGCAAAACTTAGGCTTATTGAGCGTCATGGCAGCCAAAAAACCTGACTAAACGGTTAAAAACGGTATTTTTTGAGGAAGGCGTAACTTCTTCCGTTTTAAGTCTCCTCTTGGATCACAGGCTTCCCTAGCTCAAAATTCGACTCTGCATGCGTGGTGTATGGGACAGCTTGTATATATAGAGAATTGTACGGGAAAGTCACCGATCGTAAAAAAAATTGTGTAAATTACTATCTAATTTGAAGGAATGTTTCCTTAACAGTCTGACAGGTCAATGACGAGAGAGAAAGCCACTGGTATTGCACTTGGTAATATTAACCCCATATCCAATGAAGTGATGGCGGACTTCAGCCCTCAAAACACCAAGGTACGCACAAAACACCTGGGCCGAGTAGTTCAAAAGCCGGTTAACGCTAACCCAGGATTAAAAGTTAACCGAAGAGTTGATTTTTCTTGTATCAAAATGATTTTCACTGCTTATGTTCTGTGTAGTTTGAGATTATTCAAACTCAAAACCGAAGAGCAAACAATATAAACAGAAAATGTCACCGAAAAGTTACAAAATTGAAATCAAAATTCTCGCTAACCTTGGGTCAGCTCAATCGTGCCTTGAACAACCCGGCCGTGGCATTCCATGCGGGCCTTTTATTGTGACCCACTTCATATTAACTTTTTGTTTTAGAATTCCGAAGGAAGCGGAGGGGTTTTGAAGCTCTCGTGACTTTTTAACGTATTATCTTCCGCTAGTCTTTCCTTTTTTTTTAAGTCGTTACGTTTGGATGTCTTTGTTATCGGTTAAGCGTATTTTTCAGACAAATGTCTTTTTTGTCGGGGGGAGGGAGGGGGTAGTCAGTATTGGGTGGTTCATCATCGCTGCAGTCTTTCGTCGCCCCACTAGACACCTACAGCCGAGTTTGCAACATGTTGAAAGTCACGTTCAGCCGTTTCTTTCCACCTGGTTATAATTTGTCGGTGTTTCAATGGTATATAATCGTTCCCCGAAGCAATTAAGATTATTTCTCGGGAGAGGTTCGCAATCCGTTTAGTTGTGCTTTCATTAGAGAATAACTATAATGTGCCAACTTTTGGACTGTGATGGTATTCCTGAGACAGAGAGCTGCTCATTGCTCGCTGCTCGCACACTGTGGAACAGTATAATTTAGAAAGCTCTAGGCTTCATGATAATTTTCTTTTGCAGTATCAAGCCTTAGCTCAGGCTGTTAATTTTAACTTCGAAAATCCTTATTTTTGCTGAATTCAAAATTCTTCTGACCACAACACGTTGTTTACCACCAAGGTCATCAATCTAGGATCTGACAATAAATCTGATGAGAACAGCCATTCAGATGCCTCCACCCCAGTCTCCACGTCTTCTTTTGGCCACTCGGTCATGAACAAGCGAGGGAAGACTGGGTATGATGTGCAGAAAAACCTCTCTGGACTAATGCTCAGTTCTCAGCCATCCGCTAACTCAAGGAAGCCATTTGTACCGCCGGGGCAGACGAGAAAGACTGACGAGGAAAGTCTTGATGATGATTCAATTTTCAACATGTATACTGCTTTGAAGGCCAGACCGAAGCCCCTGTCTTCCCATGTACCGCCGGCGCATTTACAACGCCGGGCAACTAGTGCGGGGTCAGGTCACGGGATGAAAAGGTCAAAGTTTAAGAACCCATTTAAAGTCTGTGGTCACGAGGTCAAGTCACAGGATAAAGTTGAAGTCAGTAGGTCTGTATGGCAAGGTGTTCTAGATAACCTACAGTGGGAAATTTATAGAACCTGTGCGAGTGCTTTTAAATGAATGTTTCTTTTTCTGTCTTAATGAAGACCCATTTAAAAAATGCTTCAAACATTAAATTCTTTTGTATGCATTTAAATTAGCCTCACTAACCTCGTTTGAGAGTCAAAATTCTTTTGAATTATCGTCTTAAAAACGAGGTCAGTAAGGCAAAACAAAATTAACATTTAAGACGTTACATAAAGTAACATTCCCGTGGCATAATGTATTAGTTACAAATTTAGTACAAAGTTTTACTGGAACAGAATGGACGCTTCTTGGAACATATTTTTCACTTGCTTCTTCTTGATTCTGTTGATACTTTACAGGCGAGCCTGTAAATTTCATCGCAACACATTGCAAACTAGCTTAGAAATGCGAAGGGTAAAACATGTTATCGTATTCTGGCCACAGACCATCAGTTTTGTATTGTGTTTGTCAAGTTCACAAGCAAAACTCAAATTCGAATTATTATCCGCAGGGGATTTGAAAAAGCCTGGACGCAAGGGGTAGCCCCGCCCTCTTCGCGGCCACTCTAGTGCTCCGCGTTCGCTCTCCAGCGCTCGAGGATAAATAACTTGTAATAACAAAATAAACGTCTACGTCTCTGGGCAGACTATGGCGAGGAACTAAACGTCTACGTCTCTGGCCAGACTGTGGCGAGGCTAGTTCTGAAAAGAACAGTTGTTGGTGATTGACATTTAGACATCCTAAACGGAGGTCATCTTCAGAGTCAAGGAGCGTAGTTCATGTCCGCTTGAGTTGTTGAAAAGTCAGTCACAACAAGTCCTTTTCAAAGACTTCCCTTGCCGCTCATAATATGGCTAAATTTTCAGTTATGCCTCGTTAATTACATTTTTGCGCTAATAAGGATAGCTCTGCTTACTGCGATTATCAAATTAAATGCACTGAAACAGCTGCCAATGCGTGAGCGAACATACATTTGGGAAGATATTTCTAATCAGATCACTCAATGTACATTAAATTTTTGACCAATTATTTCACGACCCACTGTTTTTCTTAAGGTATTTCAACATCACTGGAAGACGTGAATCGTCAGATTCTTCTTCAGATGCAAAGCAGGAAAGTCCAGCAGATGAAACACGTTTAGAAACTGAAGAAGACGAAGGAGATACAACCACGTCAAGTACATCACAACCTGGAGGTCTTCTTACCATCTTAAAAGACAACATGGAGGAACAGTTATGCGACAGTGAACTTGCCACGAATTGTAGCGATGACCAGGATATGGAGGAGAATGACAAAGAGAATGAACTAAGGACTTGTGGAGAGTCGAACGAAAGTCCGATAGCCAAAAAGAAAATGTTTGAGTATTCGAAACACAAGCGGGAGGAACAATCTATGAGTCAAGAAAGTAACACCTCGCAGACGCTGAAGTGTTCCCCTAGACAACTGCAAAAGCAAAGCGTGTTAACAAGTCATTCACCAAACATACGGGATGAACAGAATGCCAACGCTGAGAAATCCGATGAGTCAGACTTGGATAAACGTTTTGGCTACAGGGGATCTATGAAGACTAGAAAACGTGATAATCAAACATCGGAGTCTTTGAGACAGAACACCAAAGCTGAGGATGGTATACCCGTGCAGTCAATTGAGGTGATAGATGTCGATAGTGGGTACTTGTCAGATACTGAGATGAGTACAGACGGTGAGACACCCACCCCTACACAGTCAGGTGTCTTCCGCCTTACCCCACCGTCCTTCGGAGGAAATGTACCTCGTATGCAAGGCAGTGCGGCGGGAACCAAGGTATGTTGATGCCCTTTGTGAGAAAAAAAAAACCTATTAGAAATTTTGCGTCTTCTGATCGTGGCCATGTTCGATTAAACAAATCGGATGTGGGTTAGCGCGGTCTTGTGACCACTGTGATGACGCGTATCGTGGTCGATAAGAGTACAGACCACGCTAAACCACGTGCACATTTCGATTTGTTTTTTACCACAATATCAACGTCAAAGAAAGTGTATTTTTTTTTTCAGAGCGTGAGCTGAAAAAGGCATTGCTTGACACATTGACGCGAACAGCGTTGTCTAGACTCTTATCGACAACGGCAAATTAGCCAATTGGATTGCGAGATTAGTAGCAATTATGGTAAAAATATCGATATTGTAACATGGCTCCGAGGCTTTCAGGACAAAATTGCAACTTTGGTAAGTTTCCGTTGTCCCTCAATTCCCAAGAGACTTGGATACAAAGAAAACACCACCAAAGATAGCAGTTTGTCCTGAAAGCCTTAGACAAGGCTGTGGTCTAAGAAAAATTAAGGGGAGCCTAAAGGTTCCTAACCATGAAATCCTGGGTGCCCAGCACCTAAGCTTATATGAAAAAAGTGAGTTTGTCCAGTTGCCCAAAGGCGAGAGTTAGTCGCCTGTGGTGCCTGAGTACCTCTAGAGCACAGCCCTGCCAAGAGGTGAGTAAAGTCTGTATACGAGCCAAGTGGCCCATCAGGCCGGAGCTTATCCCGGTTTCTGTAGCATGAAGCGACTAGGAGTATTTCTACTCTCCCATGGATGGGATGCGAGTCCATCGCAGGGTTACCCCCAGCAGTCTTAGAGACACATTGATATATCGAATGTGGTCTATTTATTGTTTGGTTATGAGGTGATATAACCATACAAGGTCAAGTCTACTTTGGAGAATTTAATCTGATATCATAGCGGTGTTAACGTAGCCAATTGAACTGCATCCTATGACAGCTCGTGTTATCGTTACATTTTCAAAATTCTACGACACACGTAGACTTGCCCATAAGAAAACCTTGTCACCACTTGCCCATATTTGCCAAGTCACCACTTGCCCATATTTCAGGCATTTTTAAAACCTTTATCTCTTTCCCTCTGCTGCAGACCATGAAGAAACTGGTTCGGCTGAATTCTAAAGGAGGTACCACCATTTTATTTTCAGCTATTTTTAGTATTATTAGTACTGTTTTGTTTGTTTGTTTTTTTTTAAATAATGTTTAGAATGAAAAGCATCCTTGCTATAAAATCTTTAAATTAACCAGTGCGCTTGTCCTTGTGCTGTTGCACGAGCAAGGTTTTGTTTCCACAGCGACGCAACTTTTTGGAAAGAGCAATGTATCACTAATGATGAAAATGCACGTGTCACTACTCTTGCTCTTATTAATACTCTTGTACCAAAGACCCCACAGCTGAAAAAATTCCTCAAAACACGTCGCGGTAAAATCGGAACCAATCGACCACATTCGTATTCTCGGTATAGGACTGGAACTGGCTTGCAACTGAGGCTAGCGCGGGAGTCGTTTCAAATGCAAATGACATCGATCTCTTTTTAATGATATTCCCCACTTGAGCCTCAAATTGCAAGCTAGTTCCAGTGAGTCACCGAGAATACGAATATGGTCTTTTGCCTTGTTTGCGAGGAGTCTCTCCGTAGCTCAGAGCTTAGAGCGCTTGCCCGGTGTTGGGGACATCATTGGTTTGAATCCCGAAGGGAATTCAGTTTTTTTTTCCTTATCCCTCGCGATTAGCATTCCATCTTTCTCGAAGTATGCACTTGCTGCCCAACCGTACGATTTTCAGCTCGGCACTCCGACATGTCGATGGGACATTTTTAAAGTATATCCTGTGGGGAAAAAGTCGCTTAAGGACAAACGTTTTTCCGGTCGATCTCCTGTCTTCGAGAATCGATAGTACAATTGGCTTTTAACCTAGGTTGCCAAGTAACCGAGGTACAGTGACCTACACTGTATCGTTGACGACTTTTTGACATCAGAACGTCTAGAGCATGCTCGTTCGACTTTCTGATTGGTCAAAGAGAAGCGCAAACTCTTCCTTTCCTTTACTTGAAGCAACGTCTGACTGAAAATAACGAGGACGGTCCAAAAAAAGTGTCTTTTTTCTTTGCTTCTAAAGGAACAAGAACTACTGGTCTTGGCAGATGTCGCTCCATGGGATTAACAAAAAAGAAATCAAAGTCAAACAGTCCAAAGGATTCACAGATCTCTGGAGCGTCGTCGACTCTGTTTAGTTATTTTGAGTTCGACAGACGAAAGAAACCAAGGTGAGTGAATCGTCAGTGTTTGCTGAATTCCCTGCAGGCCCTGACAAGTATCTGTATTTTCCCAGATGCGAGGAACCAACTCAGGCAGTTACAGGTTGAGGTCATTACCTTGTCTTGAATGACAAGCTTTTCAGAATGACTTGAACTGAATGTTATTTTGCGCCTGTTTTGGTTTAAAACAACTCATGGACCGTGTTCTTTCCTTTCGTCTGTTTTGGTAAATCAGATGCAAAAGTTAAACTATTGACCCGAGGGGAGACGCCCATATGGCAAGGACGGGGGTACGCGTCGCACCTTTTAGAGGTTAAGAAAGTTACCTCTTAGGGTGTTCAGCCAATAAAGACCCACAGCGAGAGCCTTTGCGGTATCGTTTAGGATATTGCGCCGAAAAAAGTCAATGTCAGTTAAGGTTTTGTTTGAGAATTGGTACCTCTTAGGGGTGAAAAAAAATTTAAGCCACGCCCACAAAACAAGATCTTGGTAGCTCTCAGGGATTCTTTTCAAAATTATCGACGAGCGCCCCCGTCCTTTTTATATAGGAGTTCCCCCGGGACTAATGAATCCTGACTTAACTTACTTTCATCCCCCGCTTTCCACCAGCTATGTTTAACTTTTGCTAAATGGTCGTTCCCGCCTTTACCACCGTTTGCTTGTTATCAGGTGACATTTCCCGCGCTTGCCAATTTTGTCATGAGTTTGTGATTTTCGCTCTGTCTATCGAGTTACTGTTTTGGGTTTCAATTATCTTATACATAACTACGTGAAAAAGCAGTGCCCTAAGGAAAAAAAAATAATAAACGAAAGAAAAGGTATAATACCCAAAGGGGCAAGCACCAACGAGACTAAAGGAGCCATGCAAGGTGCCGCCCAAATAGAAAATTTAGTTACGAAAGCTAAAAATTACACAATAAAATATATGAATGTTTAGTTTGCGCTATGGACGATGGCATGCGCACGATCTTACAAGCGACCAAGAGCTGCTCGCAAAAGGCTGGTCAGAGTTTGTTTTAAAAAGTTTTTAAAAACATCGGTACTGGAAAGGCTACTTTAAGGCACAGATTTACAAGTAAAATTCCATAGGTTGGCAATCCTATTAAAATAGGAAGCCTGAAATGCGGTAAAATTCCATAGGTTGACAATCCTATTAAAACAGGAAGCCTGAAATGCGGAGGTTTTGCAAATAGGGGTTTTTAAGTTGAAGGAATTGCTCAGCCTCGTGCGGCCATGAGTTGCAAAAGAAACGAAGTCATGTACATTTAGGTCTGTTTACAGCAAGAGTTTGGATTTTAACCTCACAGTTCCCATGTAATTTCCATGCGATTATCATGTAAACTTCAAACTACCTTATCAAATGGCTACGCCCTCCCACAAATACCTTTTATAACACTAGTCAACCACAAAATATTAGCAAACGCTAACCCCAAAAATATTCTCGGAAATGGCCAGTTTCATACTCCTCCCCCCCCCCCCCTCCCCCCTTTTCCCTTCATGTTTTTATTGAAAACCTGCACGGTATTGTAATACAGTGATTTCTCCGTTGTTTTTCAGATTGGATCAAAGCGACAAATAAGCTAAGATGATGTCATATTCTTACTGGTGCAGTTTGCCGCAGGTTTCACCCTGCACGCGACCGGATTTTATCGTGGAATTTTAATGTGAGGTCTCCTCGCGCCCGGGGGGGGGGGTACTCTCAGAAATATCGGGTGGGAGTGTGCGGCCCTTTTCCCAAAACCTTTACTCTATTTAAGATCAAAATCTGTGATTTTTCCTATCCTAATTATGACCTGATCTAAAATTTGATACCTTATTTAAATCAATACCCTGTCTCAGACCTGTCTCATAATTAGTTACCTAGCTCAGACTGATGTTAAAGGCATTGTGAAGGGATTTTGTTGATGGTCTTATCGATAATGATGAAAAAGTAGCTTCTCCTAAACAACATACCAAAACCACACCCTATCTAAGACCAAATGGCCAAAATAGATACCCTATTTATGACCCAAACGGTTGAAAAACCATACCCTTTGGGACCGCACATACCTACTTAGCCCATATAACGGATTACCCCCCTCCCCCACCCCACCTGGGTCCGCGCGCCACTAACATGCAAGGGGCCAAGGACATGTGGATTCAATGGGACCCTTGGGTAAATTGCGAATTCCTAAACCCTTTTGAATTAATTTCTTGGACTAGCCTACTGGCGGGCCTAGGATTTAACTACAAACACTTTCTCCACGCTAAAATGAGACCATAGTTTTAATGTTCTGTTTTAAAATGATAGGTTGGGATGATAAATATCCAATGAGCATTTCTGTTTTAGATGATCCCCAAATTATTCACTTATAGTTGAATAAAGTCCTGAGATGAAAATGTTTCTACTGTTTGTATACAAAAACGTAAGACGTATTATATTTTATACGTGTTGTTGAAATACATTTTAGTCTCGCCACTGATAGGAAGTTGATGAAATAAAGACGCACGTTGTTCTATTATGCAGCAATGCTTCTTCTGTTAACCCTAGCACAGTCTCAGTTCCCTCGGAGTCGTTTGCAGTGAACTAGCGCAGAGCTTTGCTTAAAAGAGGTGCCTTAAATAAAATTCGAGGCGGATACTAACATCTATCACTCATCAATTTATTGTAATTCTTTCGTACCTACTCATCGGGGCGTCCTTAAGACCTGGGAACGGCAAGCAATCGACATTGATTTGGTAGCAAACAGCCCCCTGGTGGGGACGGACGGGGGTACTGGTTGCGCGAAATCCTCGCCTCCAGGATTTCGCTCGACCATTTTTTCTCGCGGTTTTCTTTCGCGTCACGCACGACGGACTAAGCGAAAGAGGGACTACTCGTAGTCTATTTAGGGCTTAAAAGAGCGGTTTTGGTATCTCTTGGGGTGTTCAGCCCCAAAAGGACCAAAACGGGAGCTTTGCGGCACATTTTGGGGCATTGAGCCGAAAAAAATATCTCAGAAGACAATGTGTTGTTTTAGAATTGGTATCTGTTAGGGGTGAAAAAAGGTTCAAGCCACGCCCACAAAACAGGATCTTGGTATCTCTTAGCGGTTGTTTTCAGGGTTTTTTGACGAACACCCCCGTCCTTCTTATAGGCGGGGAGTCCCATCCTGGTACGCTACCACAAGCCAAAATGTCGATCAAACAGTCTTCACAAAAGGCCCATTTAGAAGACAGAAAATTGTTGACACCGTTCCAATATAAATGATAGTGATACCCAGACCCTACCCATGAGGGTCTCCCAGGGGGGTCTTTGTTCCCTTGTTCCCTTCCAAAATTGCCCTATGTTCCCATGTTCCCACACATTTTCGTTATCTGTTCCCCTTTGTAATTTTTCGAATTTTGTTCCCCTGTTCCCAAAAAATGGCTAATGTTCCCTTGTTCCCTTCGATATTTTGCCAATGTTCCCTTGTACCCCAAAACTCCTGGGAGACCCTCACCCATGTCTTCTCGTTGTGTTCATATGTCAAATGTCTGACTTTCTACCGACGTTTCAACCATCATAGTCAAACGCCCAAACTTTGTTACATTATTTATATCTTGGACGATATGTTGTTGAAATGGAAGTTGCGCTTTTCATCAGTGCAATCATTGCGTGCTGTAACCCAAGCTGTGTCTCGGGCACTTTTTCTTGTCCACTCCAGACAGATTTTAATATTGTCTCATTCTGTGATGATTTCTTCGAAATTGGCATCACAGCGTTCCTGGATTACTAATGGACGCAGTGGATATTTATAATTTTATGGCCATTGATAAATGACTATAACAGCCTATGAGATCCATACCATATCACATCCTTGCTTTTCTGTTTTTATTGACCACCTTTCGAGCCATCAAGGTCCATCAAGTCCGATCAAGTGGCACTTTCCCTAGCCATTTTACACCCTTGTCAAACAAGGTGGGAGTACAGACTCACTTTCGTCGGGACCTTTTGAACCATGGCACAATAGCAATGTCTGCTACGAAAAGTAGAAACAATGGTGGAAACCAACTCGAAAGAAAGAAGCTATGTTGATTGTTTGATCTTTTTTTGACAATTGTGTGAATGTCACGCCAAGGTGTGAATTAAAGAAATTTTGTACACAACCCCCGCATAATTCCAGCACAGATCAGGGATAGACTATAGGTAATAACGAATCAAAACGCCTTCACCTAAAACCAAGTTGCGATTATTTCCAAACCGAAAACGACGAGAAAAAAGATAAACATCGAAATCTGTCTTGCAAATAAACACTCCAGCTGCCGTGTCTGCTTCTATTGTTGGTATGACAGACATGTGACATTTCACTTGACATAATAAAAACTGAAATAATTTACATTTTCATGTCACCCGCCAATCGTCGGCAATTAAACGGTTTCCCCTGGTGACACAAGTCGCCGCTATAGCGAAATTGTTTTCACTTTGAAACGAACTCCGCCGAATTTTCGTTGCGACATTTGTGAGCCATTCGAGAGGCGATTGTTGCTTGTCAAACCCCGTCATGTCATCGCCTCAGTGGGAGAATCAGCTGAGCAGAGATGAAGCAGTCACTCAGCGGTCGATGATGTCATAACAGCAGACGAACAAACGACTTTCGCTTGCCTCGTGGCTTTCAGTTGCCTCAGTCACTCGCTCCAAACACCACATCGACTTAGCGTCATGGACGAAATGGAACAGGAAAACCCGAATTCCCTTGACAAGAACCAGAAGAGAAAGCGAATTCTGGACGACAAAGGTAAACTGTGCCATCTCGGCATTTTTTAAGCGCTATCTATTTGTCTTATTCTGCGAAGTCATGTTGGCAGTCAAACTCGGATTATGTTGGAATTATTTTGTCGGTCGCCGACACCACTAGTTTTATGCCAGAAATCAAGTGAAACGTCAGCCAAATTGGAAACGTTTTCCAGATTTTACTGATATTAGACCTTATTTACTCGACGTGTAGTTAGAAGAACTGTAACCGAATTTGAGACAGCGATTATTACAGTCGCGCTTAATTTATGTCATAAACAAATCAGCCAAACATTCAAAGCTAAAATCATGTGATGATTTAAATAGAACGTTCGGGAACTCATGTGATTAACCAGAAGTTATCATCCGTCTCCTATAGTTTGTAGAATTAAAACGACTTGTATGGTGGTGTTTAATAGATTATCAGATATTTCAGTGTCGTATTTTTGCGAAGTCGACTTGTGCAAGCGTTTACTTAACCATTTTGACCCTTGCATATTGCGGCGTCTCGGCCACAAGCAAAAAGCGATCGTTTTTTTTTTCCACGAAGCGATTTAATAACCGTTTTCTAATGACGACCGTCTGCGACTTCTTTTACTTGAAAACGCATCGTAAGATCCAATGCCGAAATCTAATTTATATTCCTCGCAATTGTGCGTGCGCCTAAGAAAATCACTGTTACAAAACTAGTTTCGGATGTTTTATTTTTCTCTTTTCGATCGAACGTCAGTTTCCTGGATGAAACTGCCTGTACTACACTAGCTTTACAACCTAGCCATGAAGTTGATCTCAGATGGTGTTTTTCAACTGCAGTGCAAAAGAACTGAACTGCTTAAAAAACGTCCATATTTACGGAAAAAGTTCTCGAAAACACCATTTACGCTGACATTGTAGACTGGACTAAAGTTAACGATAGGTCACTGACATCACAGTCGTCTGAACAGTCTTCATTTCAATGCGGTGGAAAAATTCTGTTTTTATTTCAACGCCTATTGCAAATCAACCAAATGTTTTTAACGCGGTCTTTTTTTTTTCTTCGCTACCGAGGTTTTAGCCAGCTGTATTTAATAACAATATTTCAAGGTGTTTTCGCTTTCAACTTGAAACGTGCGAAAGTTCTTAACCGTCAAGGATATCTTAGTTTCTGTTTGTCTATTATGATGTAGAGTGGCTAAGTACAATCCTTACTTCCAGCGTGTTGCAATTTTTCAGTCGCCTTTGATAACTTCCGCTTTCGAATGTTTTGGGAACTGAAATCAGTCCGCCAAACAAAACCACAAACAAAGGAAATAAAAACTGACTTGATGTACATGTGACTTTTGATCGGTTTAGACTTTATCCAGCTTATAACATTACAAATAATTGGACTAAAAGGGCAGAACAAAACACCGCCTTTTCAAAGTACATTTTCATTCTTCTCAATTACGTCAAAAGATGATTGTTTTGCGTTCTTTTTGGGACTCAAGGTTTGAACGCCCTTGGATCAAATATCGCCATTAGCTAGTTGTACCACACAGATGTTTGTTGGCAGGTCGATTTAGGCTGAAAATCCTAATGCAATTTACATCCCCAAAACATAGTGAGTATAATTGGACAGCTTAGCACAGGGATTCTTTCTCGCATTTTGAAAAGATAGGTTTTCTCTTGCAAATGCCTCGCTGTGACTAGTGCAGGCAAAAACACGTTTCTGGTTTTCTCATCTTCAAAACGGTTTTTAAGGACCTTTTCTTCCTACATCTGTTGAAGTCGTTTACTTAACCAAGCGTCTCTTAACTCGCCTTAGCTTAAAACTTTATTACTTCCATTAACGGCTATACACAACACTTGAAATGCAAATTTAGACTAAAAGCTTTCAACTTCATTTCGTCCGAGTGTGCAAGTTCATCTAATGGTGGGCAGTGTGTATGTTTTTGTTTTTGTTTTTTTAATCCACTCGGATCCTAAAACAGTTCCTTTTTCTTCCATCCTACGCTCAAACGAATCCCGGAGTTGCAGCTTTGCACGGCGAAAACGAGTCTTGCTGGAGTCGAAGAACAAATTGAGCAGGAGAAAAGAAGATGTTATTTTATTTTAACAAACTATGTTTCCGTATTTTGTTTTCTTTCTCTCGTTGTTCTTTGTCTTGGACAATTGTTTTTTTTTCTATTTCTTTGTTCTAGCCCGTGGGGTTTTGCATTACTTTCATTTTGTCCAGAAGGTTTTCATTTCTTGTTTTACTAACTCCTACAGGTCTTTGCAGCTTATGGAAGCGCTTTTGTCCGGAAACTTTGTTCCAGAAATTTAGTCACGTGTCCTCAGGGCTTTAGTTAGCCGTAGAACGGAAGTCAACCAAGGTTTTTTTGACCAAAGTTGTTTTTCTCTCCTTGCTGTCCTGTTTTTTGATTACTGATCTTGTTTTCTCTCATTTCTGTAATGTGTGCATGATATTTGTGTGTAAAATGTTTTTCTTGACTCATTTGTGATTTTTATTGTTGGGATTTTTTTTCTTTTTGTTCGCGTGAATTGTTCAATACAGTTTCGTTTTCTTATCACTTACAATAAGATCCACAGCTATCTACAGCAACGTAAGTGTTTTATAATAGAGATGTCGGCAGCTTTTCGATGCATTAGAGGGAAAGTGAACTCTTGTGAAAAGCACTTTAAAACACCCCAAAGCTGTGTTTGTCTGTTCAAAGAGATGTGATCTGAGGGAAATCTAGCATTATTTTTCACCCCTTTGAGAAACCAAGTTGATCGGCTTTGGAAGGAAGCTCCGCAACAGATGTTCTGCAAATGTTAAGTTTTTCTTTCACAGGGTTTCAGCCGCGGGTGAACGGAAGGAAACAGTCAGTTTCCCTCTCTCTCGTTAGTTCTGTTGAAAGATATGAATCAAAATATGGAAAAATGAAACGAAAAAGAAAAGATAAACGAGTTAATACTAGGCAAGTAAAAGTGGAGGAAAAAACATGCACAAAATGGAAAACGATGTTTCACAGCTAGTGTTACGTATAGGCCGTTTAAAACATCTCGGCCATTATGAAAACATACGCACAAGTCTTCATCATGAATAGATGATACGCGCCTCGAAGTTTACTACATAAAATGTTTTCCAGATGAAGGAAGTACAATTAAAAAGCAAAAAGGGAGAAGACAAAAGAAACAACGAAAATAGAAAATAATTTCGAAAGGAAGAAAGAGTCACAGCAAAAGTATAGAAATACAACGCTTCCACTTGAATGATTGTGAAAATTTTGTTCCTCGGTCAAAAATTTGGGGCTCAGATGGTTTAAATTCGGCGAGTAATAAATAGTCGTCTTATATCGTTAGTTCTTTTTAATACTAGGGACACAGTAAGACAAAGTAGATGAAGAATCTTACTGTTTCTATCAGAATACTTGCGCCGAGATAACTTGGACGCATAGTTGCAATGCGGCACAAAATCTCCTTCGGAAGCTCGAGATTTAAAGGCATACACACCATGGTGTTTAAGACAACATTTTCGATTTCGAATTATCACTTATTCCAGAGAATAAACAGCACATTCTACTAAGAGGTCATTTTCTTTTGATTCTACATACACCTACTCACTCGCTTTCTCTCGGACACTGCTATCTCTTCTTTCGTTCGTGCGTGAATCTCATGTCTTACCTTCCCCACAATGGAAGTGATACGTATCAGACTAAATTTGTTCCGTGATTAGAAAAAAAAGGATGAAAACACGTTTAGTTGGATTCTTCATACATACAAGGGTATTGTTTTGTCGTTGTAACTGTGAAGCAGTTTCCAGGGTATGTAATGACTTACTTGACTGATTGGCTAACTGATTGTGTGAGTGACTGACTGACTGGACGGACAGGCGGACGGACATAGGGACTGCCTGACTTACTGAATAGCTGGAAAGCTTACTGGCTGGCCTGTTCACTGAGTGACTTACTGGTTCATTGACGGACGGAATGACTGACTGACTGACTGACTGACTGACTGACTGAATGACTGACTGACTGACTGAGCGAGTGACTGTCTAGCTGATTTATTGACTGATTTACTGACTGACCGACAAATTATAGTAGCTGGAACTTTTCTTATCCATTTTAATCCACTGTATTATAAAACGTTCACACGGGTTTTTTTTTTTTTGCATCATTGGCAAAACAGTTTCTAGTTACAGTGTATATCTACAAAGTGTTGCTACGTTCCCCATGGGCTAGGAGCGTAATAGAATCAGAGGATTTATTCTACAAGCGCAGTCTCAAAAAGGAGAGACACACCCAAGCCAAACCCATTTCTTTCGTTTACATTTCATATACGAATCACTCTTCTGTATAAATCACTCAGACTTGCGACGTGTGACACTTATCTGTCAAAGTGAAAGTAATGTTGGAAAATCGGTTTCAAATTAGTAAGAGGCAGATTTTTAATGCGTTCTACAGTCAATAGCAAATGTTTGCATTTCGTCAATTTCGATTCCTTTCCATCGAATTACGAAACAAATCCATGGAATTTGAAAACATCTCATGTTCAAAACGATCGCCAAACTGTACGTTCTTTTCCGTACAAACGGTAGACAGTGCATGTGTCGATAACTTTATGCTTTGTCTCTCTAAAAGCTTGTCTATCAACTACAAGATGGTCAGTTTCCGGTAAGGCATGGATGTCCTTAAACTTCTAAACGCATTTAGTTGCGTTGAGTGTTCAGTTTTTTTAAGCTGTTGCTCAACAATTCCCTCAGTTTTTTTTTTTTTAAGAGATCCTTGTGTTTGGGCAGGAAATAAAAGAAACAGGTGTGTTGGTACAGATAAGATTTTTCCAAAATGTTTGTGGCAAAAAAGTAGATCACCACTTCGCTTATTCAACCAAGATGGCTGTAAGACCAAGCCGCTCCTACTTACAGTTCGAAGATCGAGAATTTTCGCGTTGGTTTCATTTCTCTTGGGAAGGTATGTTAGCAATACGTAGAAAGTGCATTTTCTCTTTTGCTGTTGTTGATGCCATCTTAGGTGGAACGTTTCTTTGTTGGCTTGTTGTTTTGTCATGCTGTTTAGGAGCATTCTAGCGCTATTTCGTTTCCGTAAAAAGAACGACTTTGCAAATCGACAGTTTAAGAGGTATTTTTTTTACACATTAGCTTTTATTCAATTTCAGTTGAGTCTGAAATAAAAGCTACAATCTGCTCATTTCTTTTCAGATTTATGTCGTCACCGAGAACGGGTAGAACGGCAACGCGCTGTTCGGCTTTTAGAATACAAACTCGGCATAGACAAAATATTGAATTGCCTGTTCCTTAATTTTCAGCTTGTGAGGTTTGCGGTGACCGCTCCACGGGCAAACACTATGGAGTGTACTCATGCGATGGGTGCAGCGGCTTCTACAAGAGGACGTGCCGCCGATCTGAGCCCTGGCTGTGTAAGGGCCAGGGACATTGTCCGGTGGATAAGAGCAGTCGTAACGACTGTAAGGCCTGCAGACTTAAGAAGTGTATCGAGATAGGAATGAACTTAGACGGTGAGTCTTTGATCTGTTTGTAGTTAATTTGAGTGCATGCGGAAAGCTGCATAACTCAATAGAATGGTGCAGTTGTTTTGTTTCCTTCTGGAAGCGGTTATAATCTTTTTTACCCTTAGTTGTATGATGTAATATATCATAAACACGACATTCACATTAGAGAAAATTGATACGACTAGCAGCGGAGTATTTTTGACAATTTGATAAAACACTTTAGAAAAACAGCCCTAAGAAAATACACGTGCTGATTGGTTGAAAATCGTGTTTCCATAATTCGATAGAAACACAGAACTAGCACGAGCTGTTGACGTAATGATGGCTCGAGCAAGGAGAATTTACATTTTTCGTCGCGGTGTTTTGTAAAAGAAATAGAAAACATGTTCTCCGTGTTTCTATCGGGTTATAGAAACACTCGTGGAAGTTTGGGAGAACTCAAAAAAGCTATAGAAACACTCGCCTGCAGCTCGTGTTCCCAGAGCATTTCTCGTTCTCTCAAACTCCACTCGTGTTTCTGTTAAACAATTAGATTATGTGTTCGATATATCTTCGCAATCGAAGCTATAAAGGAGAAAACTGGACAATGAAATTTCAATATTTTACACTAATATTATCCAAAGTACGTTCATGAACGGTTTTCTTTTGTTTTCTCCAAACTTTCATTCCCAACTTTGCTGGCTGATTTTTTATGAGGTATTACATCAAGACCGAATTATTCATCACGTTCGTGTTCACGCAGATCAAAGTCATTTTGATACCAAACGTTTTGCACGAGTACTGTTTTGAAACAGAGAAAACAGCCAACACCGGAATGGCCAAGTGAATACGCCATTTCCGGCCGGGTTGCGTTTGCCTTTGTCAGATCGAGTCTTCCTGCGAAGCTATTCATATGAAAATGAGTTCCGCCTACAGGTTCATGTTCATTCAGATCATGACAGGTTTTGCACGAAGACTCGTTTTGAAGCCGAGGCAGTAGTCAACTCTGAAATGACCACGTGCGTTTATTTTTATAACGTTTTCGTGTTTGTTCAACATCAAGTGTAGTGAACGTTTTTGGTTGCTATGTTTCAAGTGGGGCACTTTTACATTAGGAGGGAGCATTGGATGTTGCCAAACACCGCAATACCGTAGAAAAAATCCAACAAAATCGCAATCCCCCCCCCCTCCCCCCTCCCCCCCCACAATAGTCTCGATTACCAGGGGCTGTCCGGAAAAGGAGCCCAAGCTCCTCTCCCGAACTAGGAAGAAATATAGACCGGACTCGAGTGAGCGGCGGAATTCAAGCCTACCCCAACACCAACCCCCACCCCCAGAAAAAATTCGCAAATACTGCAGGTTCATGCTGACTGTTTCGATGGTGCGAGAACAGAAAACGATGCAGAAACTCGCGGTGGAGCCGCGAAAGCAATGAAATGACTTCTAAGTTGTAGATTAACTAGAGAAGCAAACGTTAGGCTGACTGTGAATTTTCCGCTTACTTCATGGTTGTTTCTCGGCTCAACGCAAATTTCAATTTCTTTCGTGGCCGCCCGCTCCTTTTCTGTGTGAGAAAAGCTGTTTGCAGCTGTTCTGTAGCTTAAGTTTGGTGAAAGAAAAACTGCCACGGTGCGAATGTTGAAAAGTTAACGCGATGAGAATAAGGAATTTCCTCAATTTATTGAGCTATATTGTTTTGATTTACCTCCAAATTTTCTAAAGAAATATTTGTCAGTCATAAAGGAGAAGTGATTTTTAAATCTGAACAGAAAGGGTTCTTTATTTATTATTATTATTATTATTATTATTATTATTATTATTATTTTACCCTTTACTTCCATTCCTGTTTGGACGCAGCTCGAGATCGTCGCTTTCCAATAGGCCATTTCCGAGTTACCTTGTGCCTCTGTTTCAAAACAAATCTTCGGGCAAAACCTTTGGTGTGGAATGGGCCACGTTCGATACATCAATATTGTAACACGGATGCGAGGCTTTCGGGTCAAAATTACAAATTTTTTGAGTTTTTGTTGTCTCACAATTCCCAAAACAGACTCGGAAACAAAGAAAACACCACCAAATATAGAAGTTTGTCCTGAAATCCTCGTAGCCATTTCAGAATATTGATATATCGAACGTGGCCTCTTGAGTTTGATTTGCATGAAAATAAACCTGTAGGTGGAACGCATTTCCGGCCTCGCTGCCAAGCTGAATTTTAATACCATCACATTGTGCGATGTATTTTGACATTTTCGCGCGTAGGAATAAATCCAGGTCTATTTACAGTCCCCCTGAGCTAGTTTTAATGTCAAGGCAAGCTTTCAAATTCACCAATTTTACTCTCCTATATGGGTATGGCGCTCCGCTTGGCCGGAGCTCCGCTAAAAACGCTATATTAAGATCACTCGAAGGTCACTGAAACTTGTCGAATTTTAGCGAGCACAGCCGACGCCTAACTTCAACTTCAACTTCGCTTTATTTTCCACTTACAGTTTTGAAATTACTCTGTTAGCATAAAAAGAGGAAAAAGATACATATATAACAATTAAAGGTGACAATTGTCTATAGTTTGTGCATGGAGGCTAATAGAACCCCGAGGTTATCGAGTTAGCCTCCACCTCGTTTGAGTGAACATAAAAAACATGGGAGTAGAAGGACGGATTACCAAAGGAAAGAGCTAGAAGAATTGTGGAAACTTACGTTTGATGTTGCTGAGATAGAACATAGTTTTTAACCCTTTTGGAGAAAGCAAATTGATTTAGATCTTTAAACCTGTATGGTATTTCTTGCCAAAGATCAATGGCCATAAATGAGATCATTTGTTTGCCAGTATTTGTTTTTACTCGAAATTTGTGAAGATTTTGATTGGCCGCATACCTGGTGTTATAATTATGTACGTTGCTGGCATACTGGAAAAAATGGTTAAAGAGTTCTGGCAAAATACCTTTGTGCCACGCGTGTATACATTTGAGAGCATGCAGGCGATATACATTAGTTACCGTTAAGATTTCCAAGATGTTTAAGTAAAGGTAGAGCACTATCGGTATTTTTGCCAGATAGAGTTTCAAAGAACATTAACCTAATAACATGATTTTGCTTAGTTTGTATTTTTTGTAAATTTGTTTTGCTGGTGCTGCCCCAGGCTACAATAGCATACGAAATATAAGGATAGATAAGATTATAATAGATCTGCGTACGATGTTTGAGAGATAGATAATGCCTCAACTTAGAAATTACTCCTGTATTCCGTGAAAGCTTTGCACAGCTGTGGTATTTCCAAGTTAAAGAACTGTCGATCATTACTCCCAAATAGGTAATGTGGTTCTTTCGTTCTAGGGAGTGGCATGATCCATCTCGGTTAGTTATATTTATATTAACTAACGAAGTTTCCCAAACTGTGTTCGATAATTTCACTAAGGACCTTCGAATGCAAAGATTATTTTCCGTAAATGAGAAATTAGAGAACTACCCGATGACAGTAGCAGATTTTTGGACTGAAAGTGTGTCGCAAAGGTTTGCTTGGTAGTGTAGGAGTATAATTAAGTAACCAACCTTGTGAATTGTACACCTCAATCGAGCAGTCTTCGGTCATGTTCGGAAGGTCAATGATCATCATTCATCAGCGATGCGATCAGTGCAGTGATATCATATTACTGCAAAAATAAAGTGTTTCACTCTTTTTTTAATAATAATATTGTTTTTCCGGCCGAGACTGAATATTCTTATTTTTCTGTCGATTTTCGGTTGAAATATTCTTGTGAATATTCTTACATTATAGTCTTTGACATCTCTGTTTTCAAATGTATTTGGTGTCTGGATGGTGTTAAAGTAATTTTAGAGCGAGCCTGCCGGCATTAAAGCCTGATGTCACGAACGTAACTTTTTGCAGAAATGTTTTTAGCATGGAACATTCGCCTAGTGCTGTTTTTGTTGCTTTTTTGGCCAGTTTTTCCTGAAAATGCAACTCCATAGTCAGTCCAGTCCTGCAAATTCACTAGAAAGTACCCCACCCCTCCCTCCCTCCCCCCCCCCCCCCCCAAAAAAAATAAAAACCCGGCTGGCGTTTTTAACATCATTATGGGAAGACGAAAAGCATCAATCTTGTCGAGGAGAAATTAAATTACCCAAAATTGAGTGATATATATATTGCCTTCAGAAATTTTATCAATGTACTTATTATTTTAAATTTTTGCGAACCATTATTGTGTTAAGTTTAAAAAGGGGAAAATTCTTTTTATCTTTTTATAGGAGTGTACCGCCGTTCAAGGTTTAATGAAGAACTTGGACAATCACCCGGTGCAGAGAGTCCCGCAGTTAACGCACCAAGTGACATGCGGGTTGATATGTCACCTTCGCCAGAGGGTCTTGGTAAGTTTCGTTGCCACACCGACTTGCGTCTGCCCATGGAGGGCTTTGTTCGGTTGTACGGAAGCAGCTCTTACCATTATTATTTTTTCAATAGATACAGATTAATTTTTTTAAAATCTATTGTTACCTCAGCAAAACCGTCCCTGTATGTTCTTCCAGTTCACGAGTCTTTCCTTTAACCTTACAATCAGGTCCAACGTTCCCCTCCGGCATGGAAACTTATGGTTTCCATAAAAGGTTCATTCTGTATATTTTTCTCAATGGTGGGAAGAAATGATGTTGTTTTACAGAAATAAGACATGTCCAACATTTGTCGTCGTTCACGGTGTTTTAAGAGCAGCTTCGCCTAAATATCAACTAGACTTGGAAATAGCGAAAAAATCGAATTTCTTCAAACTCGCCCAGAATGAAGCCCTACGGGCACTAGTTACAAAAATATCGTTTTAAGTTCGATAAATCAAAAATTATTTTTTTCCGCAATTTTTTCGTTTCGATGCCCCAAATCGGCCAAAATCCATCGAAAATAAGCGGCATATTCAGAGGCTCGTAAACTCAAAAGTAAAAATCTTCATTACAAACTGATTGCACGTCGTATTTGTACTTCCTTTTTTGTCTATTTAGAGCTAAATAGATCGTGATTTGATTAGAACTTAAATATTTGACGAATTTCCTAAATTAACGACCCAAGACAGCTTTACAAGAGGTCTACATTTAGCCTATTTTCAAATGCTAAAAAGGCGTTCTGGTACACGGCTTTTCCCAAAACGACTAGTTTGGTGTAAAAGAGCGTTCTTTCTTCTTCAAATTAGTGAAATAAAATTTTTGGGTAAATAAAATCGCGAGCGCTGAGATAGCGAACTAAATGCAGCACTTCTTCCTGAAAACGTGACCTTTGACCCGAGCGTAACGAAACCGATTACTGCAAGAAAACCCGGAAGAAAAGCAAACGCTTCGTTATTTTGAAACAATTCCTAGTGATATCTCTCCGAAACCATGATTGCAAGAAACTATTTCCAGATATGAAATCTTACAGGGTCAAAAAAGGAGCTAAAGGGCGCATTTTGACACAATAACTCTGTTTGCTGAAAATTGAAGTCAATGACCGTTAACGAATTCCAGTGAAATTTGCAAACTTGAAGTATGTTAGGCGATACTTGCCTGAATATTTATATCAATAGAAGAGTCGTCTTCTTGGATTAACCTTCAAAAGAAGCAGGATCCAGATTTGAAAACCTCTAAAAGAAGAAATGTTTAATGTTCCGTGACCTGCCCGCTGCTATAAATTAGCTTAAATTCCATGCACATGCCGACCGCATGTTTGTCGTAAAACTCACTTAACTCCACTGACAGTTTCCATGGGCAACCCCAAAATAAACAATCCCCAAAAATGTAAAGTGAAATTGGCTGTCTTCATGAACAATTAGAAGCTAGAGTCGAGTTCCATTACCTTTTAAAAGTGCTTGATTCTACTTTGTTCACTCAGTAGTTACTGTCACGTTCGAATTCTGCGTAGTATCGATCACGCCAAAACACTGCAGACCGTGCAGACTGAGTAAGTTTCCCATACAAAGTCTTGTACGCGTTTGTCTATTGAATCAAAAGTCAAATACTGCGCTTGTGCAGCCTGTGGATAAATGACAAACTTTCAGATATATTTAACACTATTTTGTAACTAGACCCAAAAAAAGGAGTCACAATGAAAAGCCCAAACAAGTGTCTGCAGTCTGCGCGGTCTGCACTGTTTTGGCGTGACCGATTCGCGGCATTCGAACGTGAGAGTAGTAGACAAAGTCGACGCAAACAAATAAATTCAAGCACTTTTTAAAGGTAATGGAACTTGACTCTAGCTTCTAACTGTTCATGAAGACAGCCAATTTCACTTTACATTTTTGGGGATTGTTTATTTTGGGGTTGCCCATGGAAACTGTCAGTGGAGTTCAGTTGGTTTTACGACAAACATGCGGTCGGCATGTGCATGGAATTTAAGCTAATTTATAGCAGCGGGCAGGTCACGGAACATTAAACATTTCTTCTTTTAGAGGTTTTCAAATCTGGATCCTGCTTCTTTTGAAGGTTAATCCAAGAAGACGACTCTTCTATTAATATAAATATTCAGGTAAGTATCGCCTAACATACTTCAAGTTTGCAAATTTCACTGGAATTCGTTAACGGTCGTTGACTTCAATTTTCAGCAAACAAAGTTATTGTGTCAAAATGCGCCCTTTAGCTCCTTTTTTGACCCTGTAAGATTTCATATCTGGAAATAGTTTCTTGCAATCATGGTTTCGGAGAGATATCACTAGAAATTGTTTCAAAATAACGAAGCGTTTGCTTTTCTTCCGGGTTTTCTTGCAGTAATCGGTTTCGTTACGCTCGGGTCAAAGGTCACGTTTTCAGGAAGAAGTGCTGCATTTAGTTCGCTATCTCAGCGCTCGCGATTTTATTTACCCAAAAATTTTATTTCACTAATTTGAAGAAGAAAGAACGCTCTTTTACACCAAACTAGTCGTTTTGGGAAAAGCCGTGTACCAGAACGCCTTTTTAGCATTTGAAAATAGGCTAAATGTAGACCTCTTGTAAAGCTGTCTTGGGTCGTTAATTTAGGAAATTCGTCAAATATTTAAGTTCTAATCAAATCACGATCTATTTAGCTCTAAATAGACAAAAAAGGAAGTACAAATACGACGTGCAATCAGTTTGTAATGAAGATTTTTACTTTTGAGTTTACGAGCCTCTGAATATGCCGCTTATTTTCGATGGATTTTGGCCGATTTGGGGCATCGAAACGAAAAAATTGCGGAAAAAAATAATTTTTGATTTATCGAACTTAAAACGATATTTTTGTAACTAGTGCCCGTAGGGCTTCATTCTGGGCGAGTTTGAAGAAATTCGATTTTTTCGCTATTTCCAAGTCTAGTTGATATTTAGGCGAAGCTGCTCTTAAGTCCCTTTGGTTGTACGAGATAGTTCTGGAATGCAAAATAACTTCGCTCCGTAGGTTTGACTAGCTTGTTGACTGTTTTTAGGTTTTCCAGTTGCGACCTCTCAAATTAGAGTTTCTCGAATCAAGACAGTTATGGTCAAAAGAGAGGACGAACAACAGCAACTACAAGAAGCTGAGCAACAAGAACAACAACAAGAAGAACAAGAGCAGCAACGACAGCTACCACAACAACAACACGTACAGTCAAATGAAAATAATCAGAAAGCGCCAGCAAGTCCGAAATACTACAAGGAAAAACGTGACCACGAATTTCTTGCTCGACCCCAAAATTTACTTCCGGCACTTCAAGCTACTCCCTTCACTACCCCACTAACAACAATGTCATGTTCACCCGTGTCAAGTCCGGTCAGGGTATCGTTTACAGCGCAAGGAAGCGGTGTAAACACTCGGCTAGGTGCGGCTGCACCACCGCTCTCTTCACAAAGATTTCAACCGCCCATGTCGTTTCCATCAATCCAACAGAATGGCTATCAGAGTCCACCCAGGTCCGTTCCGAGGCTACCTACCGGGGGCCCTGTGGTAAATGGCCATAGAATGGCCTCTACGGCCCTTGTGTCGTTCACAAACGTCCAAAGGCACTTGCAGTCCACACAGATGAACTTGTCAGAGCTCCATCAGGCGGTGGAACCTGTTTCATTCCATACCTCCGAGCCCCTCCATGATGCGGCCACACGACTTCTGTCAGTATCCCTGAGGTTTGGTCGTAGGCTTCCTTGCTTCAGACGCTTGCCCTTTCGAGACCAAGTTATCCTTTTGGAGGAAGGGTGGAAGGAATTGTTGCTTTTAGATTCAGTTTTCTGGGCGTTTACACTAACACTAGGGGGCTCCCCTGAGGCAGAGAAGGACCAACGACGACAGCAGGAAATAAAGAAAATGCAGGAGGCCCTGACGCCTTTAAAAACACTCAAGTTGGACAGCTCTGAGTACGCTTGTCTTAAAGCCGTCGTACTTTTCAGGACAAGTAAGTTCAATCAATCAATCAATCAATCCATCCATCCATCCATCCATCCATCAATCAATCATCAATCAGTCTTTATTTAAACACGAAAATCTTATCATAAAAATGGTCTTCCTAGGAGTCGTGTAAAAAATTACAAAGAATAAATTAACTATATTAACAGGAATGGATTAACTAACATTACATTGCATTAACTAACGAACTAATTAACTAGCCTACAGTAAAAACCTATGTTATAAAACTTTCTCTAATTTACGGTGCACTACAAATAATCTTTCCCATTCAGTGAGGTTTTAAACAGTTTCAAAGTGGAAAGGTGTCTGATTTCCGATGGAATCTTGTTCCACAGAACAGATCATCTATAGTTATAGTTAACCTTTAGTTTTGTTTGTTTGTTTGTTCGTTTTATGGAGTGCAACGATGTGTATGGGTTATTGACCAAGTTCTTTTTTTGCGCGTTTATGGACCAAGACAGAGTCGAGGTCCATAAACTTGCAAAAAAAAGAACGAGGCCAGTATCCAGCCATCTTAACCGATCAAGTTTGGTCAATGAAGCATTAATTATAGGACTTTCAAAGCAATTTTTCTCGCGGGACACAGCGGGTAGTCCCGAGCTAGCAAGGTATATGGGTTATTGACCAAGCGTGAGGTCAAGATGGCTGGATACTGGCCTGGTTTTTCTTTTGCGTGTTTATGGACCGAGACGAAGTCGAGGTCCATAAACACGCAAAAAAAGAACGAGGCCAATATCCAGCCATCTTGACCGAACAAGCTTGGTCAATAAAGGATTTATTATATGGGATAAAACACCAAAAAATGATCTTTGTACTTGTTTATCTTCAAGGACTGAAAGGGAAACCAGTTGTATGCAACAATCAATAGCGCGTGCACTTTTATCCTGCCTGATTGGGTCAATGCAGAAATACAAGCATTTGATTGGTTTACACTTTTGACGAGTAAATGTCTAACTACCGAATGGAATTAACAAATATACGAGACCGCTCGAAGCATTTTTTGTACCTCAAAAATGTCCCAAAAAGGCTTCAATTTTCAGCACTTTAGTTCTAAAGAAGGTTTAACCAGAAGAGCAAGACATGTTGATTTCATCTGCCCGTCGCTTTCCCGATCTTAGGCGCTTGGAAGAATTATTGCTCGGCTCTGTGACGCTACAAGGTTGTCGGATTCACCACACTCGAAAAGCTTGTCTTCCTCGGCCATATTCTACAACAAGTTGTCGGCGTTTGCCACTTACACTGTAAAACTTGATCTTGAGAGTTTGAAGTTGTATCCCGCAATAATATTCGCATTTGAACCTCTTTTGTTCAAGGAGCGTTGAAGACTTCGTTAAAAAGACGTGAAAATGACAGGCTCGTACTCTGTGCCGTCTAATTTCTTCACGATTTTATAAACATTTGCACAACAGCGAATTCAGTTCTTTCTCAGGTATGTCACACAGTTCCTTATTCTCGTTTTCTTGAAAATAATACCGCTTCCATCCCTTCATGTCATTTTGTGTTTTACTGAAGCTTAAGCTTACGGTGTTTGCCGGTTTTTGTTGCGAAATAAATTCAAGAAACTCGTCAACATTTTTGTTTTCTTTGTTTTTATTCTCGTTGAGGCTTTCAGTTTTCTCGTTTTCCAATTCCATCGATACAGAGAGACCACACGAAATCTTTAACTGTCACGGAAAATATTTTTCACGGCACATATTACGAAAGGAAATTCTGGTGAACCGGACTCCGCTCCCGAGAAATTTTTCTTGCGGGACACAGCGCGTAATACCAAGCGGGTAGCTAATCGCAGCGCAGGATGGCACGGCGGAAAAACCGCTGATTGGCTGAAAAATCCGTTGTCTTGGAGCATGCTTAAGCGCTCGCCGCTGACAATTTGCGGCTGCAAACAAGTTTCGAAATGAGCATCGAACAGCAAGAAATATTGTGGATTTTTACCCAGTTAGAACCTCTACTTGTCACAGAGTATGCGGATTAAGCAAAAGTAAGTATGTTGCAAATGTTAGCCGGGTTTTGTCGCTTTCTTTGAGTGTTATTCTTTGTGTTGTGATTTCTTTTGTCCGTTGGTGTCGTGTTCATTTTGTGCCAAGCGGAAGCACGTGCTTAGTTTATTTACAATACTCTTCTGCTGCAGATATTGGTGTACAGAAGACTTAACACAATGAACACAGCATAATGGAAAGCTATATTGAAAGGTAAGCCAAGTTTTCCTTCCTTTCCTTCCGTAAATGGTTGATTTTTGCTAGTGGCAACATTTTCTAGTTCGTGTGTGGCTTCGGAAACTTTTTGGCTCGATGAGTTTACATTTTAAAAGTTGAAGATTTTGTACGCTATCATTTGAATTACCCGTCATATCTTGACTTGCCTCTGGGAAGAGACCCGTTAGGTTTTTGTGTGCCACGTTCATATAAATAAGTGGCGAAAACCGTTGACACTGTACTGTAAATGAGCTTAATTTTGTAGATTTAAGGATATAAATCTTACATGCAATGAGTGTTTTAAAAGCGTAGCCAACTTATGTTCAGTCCGGATATCAGCATACTATTCAAGGTGACACATTTCTTTCTACGTTTGGAAATATCCTCTGGCCTGTGTTGTCTATAATTTAAAAGTTCTTGCAGCGGTGCAAGAATCTGATATGACAGATGTACACTAAGTTTTTTTGTTATTGAATGGACTAATTGCGTGGTTTTGAAAGAATTTTTAAAAGTTATCTTGTAAAATTATTTTTTGACCAGAAGGCAGACTTTTTTGGGTTTAATTAGTCTGATGATGATGAGGTTAATGAAATGTTTTTATTTATTTATTTTTTATTGAGTGAAACCTCAAGAAGTAACACTCCTTTTGTTGTACTTCATGATTATGTTGTACTACATGATTTAAACTTCCCAGTTACAAAGCCAGCAAAATGACTGAGGTATTCACAATATAGGTTGAAAGAAGTTGCGTAGTCTTTAACGCTCTACGCAGTGTTGTAGAATGTATGAACAGTGCAGATACTAAGTTAATGACATTTCTTCTTGCAATGTAATAAGTATTCAAAGGATGAAGCCAAAGTATAGCTTAATTTAATTTTACATTTTTTCCTCTTTTTTTACACAGTTAGATCTCAGATTTTCACACTCTCCTCCTCTCTTTCAATTACTTGATTCTCTGGCTGGAGACAGTGTGACGTGGCCATGTACATCAACTTGAAGAAGTTTTTTCATGGATGAAATGAATGCCATCTTTCTTGGAGAGGATACTAAATGATATGTCCCCTTTCATAAAAGGATTAAGGAATAATAAAAGGGATAATTAAGGAACCAAATGCATGGAACATGTATTTCAGGATTCCCCAGTAATTAATAAAGAAAAATGTTTGAAGACAGAAAAATTATAGTTTGGTAAACAACTTGGTTGGGATTTGACTTCTTAAAAATTTGTAGATCATAATATTTTGGTGTGGAAGTTTATGCGATATTTAACAATTATTATTCTTTGCAATCGAGGTGAATGGTGGCTGTTATTCACTGAGATTGACAAGTTTTTAGTATATGTACAAAGTGATCTCAACAACAGATGAAAAGGAAACCATTAAAAGATAATTTAATTGACCTCTCAATTCACGCGTTGAAAACATGCAAGTGGTATGAAGATGTGCACAATTCTTGACAGAATCTTTTAACATGGCAAGTCTAGTTAACCTGCGATAAAATCCTTGTTGATCACAATCTAGCAAAATGGTCTTTTAACACAGTTCAAATCAGCAATCTAAATGAAAAGTCTGTTTGCAAAACAATTTCATTGCTCAATCAAAGTTTTCATTTTCACTTGAAATGAAAATTGAAAATTCAAAACTTTGAAGACTTTTTTTTGTATTTTCTGGTACAGTATCTTCTTGTATTCTCAGGATTTCCGTTTCAGAAACAGTGGCAGAACATAAGTTTTCGCCAGCCATTTTGTTATTGTTTGGATCACGCATCATTCACTCGTTAGGGAGTGAATAATTATCAATTATTCCACGAGAGCGTGTTGGATATGAGATAATAGATAGCCAACAAGGCACATAGCGCTGAGTTGGCTTTAATCTTCTCATATCCAAAAGGGGCGAGTGGAATAATTGTTTTATTAAAAAGGCCCCTAAAATATAGAAAACTAGACTTAAATAACAATAAATATGCTCAAAAAATCATGCATACGCCTTCCATATTTGTAGAGCATGGTATAATGGCTTATAACCCCTGATGGCTAAAGCAATGAAAACTCTCAAATTGCATTATCCAATGATCCAGTTTTTTAATGATACTCATTGCTTGTGTGTTTGTGTTGGATTTTATTTTTATTTCAGTTTAGTTTTCTATATTTGGGCGGTGTTTTTAATGAAACAATTCTAGTCACGCTTGTTTGGTCTCTTTGTTTGGGAATGGGATAGGTTAACTTAACAGTAGTTTTTCCATGTAGTTATTTTGGAATTGCAAATCTCTAGGTTGCATTTTAATGAGATTAACATTTTGCTGAGACATCATTTGCCTGATCTGATTAATTTACGAAAAAGTGAATTGCGGTGCCAGAAGATAACCATATCCACCTCAAGGGAGGTCAATGGAAATTCTGAGGAGTTGTGGGGGAGGGGGGGGGGGGGAAGAATTCGAAACTTGAAATTTTGAAAAGGAAAGTATGAAGGTGAACTGGCATTTTCAGTGGGGTGTTCAGAGGAAGGGGTTTGCTCCAAATGCATGTGTTATGATATGAGCCCTTGTTGCTTCACTGATGTTGATAGAGATTTGAATATCTTCTGTATCTGCTATAGTCTTATTTTCTACAGTAGTGGGTTATCAGCCCTCAGCCCAACACCCAACCTAGAAAGCCAGGTGATCACAATTTGTCTGGACCCTATCCTTCAACCTACCAGAAGTACAAGACTCCAGCTGACATAGCTCATAGGGTCATGGATACAAAAACCATCCCTTCGCAATAAGGTGGTGACCCCTTAAGATGGTTGGAAGTTGGGGGAGGGAGTAAACAAAATTTGGTGGCAGGGTCTGCAAGGGTATGGAATTTATCTGGAACACAATGTGAAACAGTAGAATTTTGTTGCAGTGTAGGCTACTGAACCTTCTCCTTAAAAGTATCTAGGAGAGATGGCATACGGTATTTGCTTGGAACAAGACTTAAACTTACTATTGGGGGAGGAGGGATGGTGCAGTTTTCATGTGTTTTCTCAAAATGGTGCTTTTTGCAAAAAGGCATGCTTTCCAACGTGGTCAGTGTAAGACACAGACTTTGGACGGCAGGTCAGGTGTTAAAATGCAGACTGTAGACTTTTTAAGTGTTACTGTGTGTTAAAAGTAAACAGACCAACCTTATTCAAGCCGAAAGAAGTGAGAGGTTAGCCTAAATAGTTCTAGGGTTAGACTGAACATCACTTGGGTTAGCTGGGAAGGATCTAGGGGGCTTTGGCTGGTTCGGTTGAACCCCCTAGATTAAAAAAAAGAAATAAAACAACATGCTAACTTGGCTCCAGAATAACAGAAATCCCATTTCCAATTCAAGGACCACATTTCAAAAATTTCCGGCGTGAAAGCCACCGGTCCCCCCACAGGGGACCGCCTTTTGGCAGTTCGTATCTCGAAACCCCTGCTCTGTATCCGCCCCAGGGTTAGCCTGAATATTTTCTCCGGTTAGCCTGTTTAAGGTTAGCTCTCGATAAAACACGATTCAGTTATAATGTCTGCAGTATGTATTTCCCCCTTACTCTGCAGTCTGCAGCGCACAGTCTGCGTTTTACACTGACTGAATTTCGATGTAACTACAAGCCTTCACATAAACGAATGTTCCGCCAGTTTAAAGTGGAACGAGAACCCCTTTTGGCGGATTGCTTTTTTCGTTAACACAATGGAGAAATGTTTGCAATAACGAAGCCCGAAGCTAGCTGCGGGGAAAGCTGCGTAGCCAAGGAACAAGAATCGTAGTAAGAAGTAGCATAAGCCATAATATCAAACACAGGCTGACATAAACAAAGAGCAATTTATTTTATCCTTCAAGCTGTATTACATATACAATACAACTTTCTACAATGCCGTATTAAACCTCTATAAGCTTACCACAAGTTTTCAGCTCAAATCAGTACATGGCATCCACTGAAGCGGCAAAACAAGGCACGAATGAACAGAACACAAGCGAAACACACAACAAAATTAGGCATTAGTGTGTACTACTTACGAATTCGTCCTCCACTTTTCTTTCTTCAGGCAACGATACAAAAGTCCATGAACAAATAGCATTTAAAAATTTTCATCAGCACGAAAAAAAAGTCATATTTTATATGTTCCGTAAAATTAAACAAGCTACAAGAAATTGCGGTTCAAAACCTTAAAGAACTTGACACGACCTTAAGAAAAGGAAAAACGGTACCTCGGGTGAATTTGGAAAAGCTGAAAGTTTCCTTTCGGAAGAGCTGTCTTTATCGCCTGAGAAAACTGACAACACCGTTTCGATCCTCTCGATCACAGTCAAAACATCAGCACGGATCATTGCCCAAAGTAGCCGAGTTGTTTGTAACTGCCTTGAGCGAGCAAGATGTTGCCAAAAGCCATGACAATGACGTGTTCGTTGTTGATTCGTCGTCCGCCATTTTGAAAATGGAAAGGCGGGAAGACGAACCGAAATCTACTGCGCATGAGCAGCGGTTTTTCCGCCGTGCCCCCGCGCAGGATTTGGTTCATCTTGCCTGCTCACGGAATTAGCCATATACTAAATATGGGTTATTGACCAAGCTTGTTCGGTCAAGATGGCTGGATATTGGCCAAGTTCTTTTTTTGCGAGTTTATGGACCTCGACTCCGTCTCGGTCCATAAACTCGCAAAAAAAGAACTTGGCCAATATCCAGCCATCTTGACCGAACAAGCTTGGTCAATAAAGGATTTATTATACGGCTTTCGGGGAAATTTTTCTTGCGGGACACGACGGGTAGTCCGGAGCGGGCAAGATAGCTCCATCTTGGCCGCTCGGGTAGCCAATCACAGCGCAGGATTTGATTCATCTTGCCCGCTCGCGGAGCTTGCCATATAATAAGAACAGTTAGTATATGGCTAATTCCGTGAGCAGGCAAGATGAATCAAATCCTGCGCTGTGATTAGCTACCCGAGCGGGCAAGATGGAGCTATCTTGCCCGCTCGGGACTACCCGTCGTGTCCCGCAAGAAAAATTTCCCCGAAAGCCATATAATAAATCCTTTATTGACCAAGCTTGTTCGGTCAAGATGGCTGGATATTGGCCAAGTTCTTTTTTTGCGAGTTTATGGACCTCGACTCCATATATCTTGCCCGCTCGGGTAGCCAAACGCAGCGCAAGGTCATGTTCATCTTGCCCGCTCACGGAGCTAGCCATATAATAAGAACAGATAAAACTGTATTCTGATCACACGTAAATTCGCTGGAATCTAGTTTGTTAACAAAGCCGGTTTTCCTCACGTACACGCAGGAACGACTGACGATCTAATAGTCTCTTGTGTGTCATATTTTTTTGCAGATACACAGGGTCTGAAGGCGGCAGATCAAGTGGAAGAACTTCAAGACGAGGCTCAGCTTATATTAGCAGACTATATCTGGTCTAGACTTCCAGCTCAACCCGCTCGGTTCGGTAAAATACTCCTGAGTGTAGCCGCACTGCGCAGTCTCGCTGAAAAACCCATTGAACACTTGTTTTTCAGCGCAGTTCCTGCCAAAGACATCTTTGAGTCGATATTATCACAAGTAATTAGTACCAACTAGAGGTTAAGGGACTAAGTAAGCGAACAGACCTCTTGGTTGGGTTGTTCAAAGCCCGATTAAGCTAACCAGGGATTAACGAGAATTTTTGTTTCGTTTTTGTAACTTTTCGGTGAGGTTTTCTCTTTATATTGTTTGTCCTAAAACTTTGGGTTGGAGTAATATCGAACTACGCAAAACATAAGCAGTGAAAAACATTTTTATACAAGGAAAAGGAACAATTCGGTTAACTTTTAATCCTGGGTTAGCATTAACCGGCTCATGAACATTCCTTCTTGTACCAAGCATTGTTACTCTCTGCCTGACATTGCTGTCAGTTGATCCGTATGGTGCTGAAAAACGTAACCCTAATCTTGCGTTTTCGTGTTAACAACATGGATAATTTCTCTGGTGTAGTTCCGTTAATAAGAACATTTTGTGACACTATTTATCGCTCTATGACTGCGCATGACTATTTGACTCGGATGTAAATCAGAATTGTACTGTTCAATCTAACCCTTTCGGAATATGTTTGTATGATATTAATAAAAAAGTAGGTTGTGGCCCCGTCCACAATATGCCGGAGAAATTTGAAAACTCAACAATCATCACCGGTCATTTTGGATTTGTGTTCGAGGAAAACTCGGGCAAAGAAATCACATGATTATCGTGATATTGCCGTTTTCGAAAAGTTCCGTATTCAAAATGTTTTCCGTCCACACTAAACGCAAAGCAGGCGTCTTCAAACTCCTCCTGTTTGAAGATCGTTTTCGAAAAGCCACGTTTTTGTGACGAATTAATGTGGACGATAAGCCTGTAACCGTAGAAATAAAACTGCGTTTAACTGCGTTTTCAAATTTCTCCGACGTAGTGCGAACAGGGCCTCAATGCTTGGGTTAAAAACCAATTTGTGTCAAAAATTGTGATTAAACGTAGAATATCTTTTTGGAATTGTTGTGTCTCTTCCCTACATAATTCGCGCCCGTGTCATTCATATTTTACGAAAAGAGAATAAATCAACAAATGGTGGCCGGTGCGAAACAGTCCCTTTGCTCCGGTATCGCTTTAATTTTTGTTAATTGAAAGAACAGGCTAACCAATTATGATTAATTTTCGAAGAACAGTTGACGAATTTAAATATAACTGCAAAGATTCCAGGCAAAAATCTAGATTCGCACGCTGGCCTTTGTTTAACAATACTCTTTCCTACTCAATAATTTCATTTAAAATGTACTCGTCGCAAAATAACGTTGTAATGTAGGATGCTGCAATATATATTGGGACGTTTTTAGTGTTACGGAGGTGGAAAGAAGTAATAGGTAAAGGTAAAGTCTGCATACGAGCTAAGTGGCCCACCAGGCCGGAGCTTATCCGGATTTCCGTAGCATCAAGCGACTAGGAGTATTTCTACTCCACCCTGGATGGGATGCTAGCTCATCGCAGGGATGCCCCCAGCATTAAACTCGCCGGTAGCCATTTATACACCTGGGTGGAGAGAGGCACTGTGAGAGTAAAGTGCGGCCAGGGCTCGAATTCGGACCGCTCGCTCCGGAGTCGAGCGCAGTAACCACGAGGCCACTGCACCTCCGAAAGAAGTAATAAGTACTCTCTTATTCTGTTATCTTGTTTACGTTTATTCTCAGTCTGCTTCTTTACAGACGCATGCGCACTTGACTGAATTGCAAAACGAAAGAAAGACCCATTACGGAGATATTTACATTTATATGGTTGAGCGAGATACAGTATGAAACTTTCCTAAAACGAGGTGCTATTTAACAGCTCCCTACTGCGCATGCGTATGTGTCTTCTTCCCATGCCTCTACGCTGGTGAGAACTAGCCTTTTAATGTGTGGTAATATGGCACTGCACGTGAGTTATAAATCTCGATACATCGGTAATTCGTTCTCTGCAAAACTACAACGTTAAATGACGAAATTTTGTCCACCTTAGAGAAAGTGAGACTGCAAACGCTTCGTAGTTCCATTTGAAATTGAACGCTTTCTCTACATTTCAGCCGTCCTAAAATTGGGGATTCATTTTTCTCCAAGCACTGTCCTTGGTGCTGCTGTTGTCATTGCTTGAACTCCCTAATATCGCAGACTATGAACTTTCTTGTGTTGGAAACTCATGTTATGGTCTCCTACAATCTTTGAGCTTATGTTTGTGCTTATCTCACAAGGTTTACCGGAGAACTTCTTTGTCTTATTTTTATCTTACATGTTTCTTTTCTTTTTTTTTAGATAACATTCGAGGGTTAAGAATTATTGACTTCGTAGTTAACCACGATACGTAATCACACTCGACGTATTTGTTGAAAGTTTCTGTGACATATTTTCGCTGTAAAATATCGGCGACTACCTTATATGTACATTACAATGGTGAGATCTTTCACGTGGCTTTCTTTATCGATCCATTCAATAATCACTTAGTTTGTTCTAGGCCCGGTACCTAGTGGTCGCTCATTATTAAGGGCGCCCACTACAATACATGTTACCATAACGACTAAGGCAGAGGTGTATTGTATCAGCCTCTCCGCTGACCCATTTCACCGCCGTCACCACTCACCTTTTTAGCCGGTACCTACTCATTTACTTGCTCCCTCTCATAGGATTTTAAGATGTATCATTTAGAAAATTTTACCTTTGTTTTACTTATTCTCGTATCTTATATTTTACCAGTTGTATATGTGGCTGAATTTATGAAAACTGTGTCAATACTGTGCACCAAATCACGCGTATGCATCTTGATTTCGAGACTACCAAAGGCCTTAAAATCACTTCAAGCGAAGAACAAAAAAACTGAGAGAAGAGCAAGAAATGGAAGATAAGAGAGTGGAGGGAAAAAAGATTGGCATTCCTTTTAATTTTTGTATCGTCTACTTTGGAAACTTCAGCAGGGCGCGATTTCTTTAACACATCTTTCATAAATCCAGACATAATTATATTACATGTATATTATTGTAATGTAGTTAGGTATTCCCTTTTGGCGTAAATCATTACGCCAAATGGTTTCTTACCTCTTACTTACTTAGGAGAAACAACTGGATTTAGCAATTTTTCACAAAGACAGTGATTATTTTATGAAATGTACAGTCAAATCGAATTTTAAGTATTAAAACATTTGCTGCATCTATCAACGGTCTTTTCTAAACATTTACACCCTAAGAAAAGGAAAGAAGCTTTTCAATTAACTGCCCCGTGCCTTCCAATTTGCAGTAAAAACAACTAGCTTGATTTTCTCGCTCAAAAGAACACGCAGCTAACTCTTGCAGAATCTTCTTTCATTAACCCAAAAAATGGTTTTAAATTCCAATGCAGCAAAGTACTCTGAAAGTTTCCAGGTAAGCAACTATTGGAATGATAGCAATACAGTCGAACTTCTTCACAACGGCCTCCTTGAGGACAGAGGAGAGTGTCGGTTGTAGAGAGGTGGCCTTATGAGCAGGTAGGAGCGTAATATGACACTTTTTTGTCTTTTAAAATGCTTATAGGTAAGACAACCAAACTATATCGGTGAAACAGAAACCAAGCAGAAACAGAGACCAACTGCGTGTGGTATAGATTAAGTTTCGTCACCTTTTACAATAAAAAATAGGGTTTTTTTTATACATTGTTTGTCAGTCGTTGATTAACTGGCCGTTGTCGAGAGGTTTTTTTGGCAGTTGGGATGCACTTAAGTGACCGTTGCCGTTGTGAAGACTGGTGGCCGTTGTCAAGAGATGGAATAAGAGTGAATATATGGACCGTCCGCCGGGACAAAAAAGGTGGCCGTTGTAAGGAGGTGGCCGTCAGTGGAGGTTCGACTACACTAATTTTTCTAATGTGGTGATCATGTTCATTTTTCCTTCGGAGTAATAGTCAAGGAGTGGATGTGTTATGTAACGATCACAAAAGTTCCCTATGCTCTATGTACAGTGCGTGAGGTTGGTTCACACTGCAGTCACGGAATCAGCTTTCTTGACACCAAGTACAATAAAAGCCACGCCCAAAATAACTAAGATTCCACCAATCACAGGCAAAGCTACGAGCAAACCACACGCCAGTCGCAGTCCTCCAAATAGCTGCAATCACAGAACAAAGATACAATCAAATTAGAACTGAATTTTTAGTATCATCAAAATCATAGCAGTTGAAACACATGCAGGTAAATAAAGGTTACTTGAACTCTCCGTCCAAGGGGAAATTAATGGTTTCGTCTCCTGCATACGTACGTTCTGTGGGTTCGTCACGTAATCTTGCGTGACGAGACAAACAAGCTTAGATAGTTTACAGCTGGTACCGTTTTGAATGCCTTTACTGGGTGCGACCAGGAATCGGCCCCAGGCCCTCCGCTTCAGACAACAGTTTATTTACCTGTGAACTGTATTCCTCGGCACTCTCTTGATCAATACTTGCTTCTGTTTCTACCCATGAGATGGGTATCGGTTTGTCAACGAAGGTCACATTCTTAGTTTCTGGGTAACTTGTATGCAATGCTGATTTTAGAAACTGTCCATTCAGTTGAAGGCGAAGTTTGAGCTGCATGGCAGTTCCTGATATCGGTTCAATACTCAGCTACAAGAGAGAAAAAAGATTTATCTAGAACCATTGAATGTGGGTAGAATGAACTGAACTACAGAGACGTCCAACTACCAGGAATTTACGCTCAAGTGCTATGTCGCAACTGGTTGTACCCTTTGAAACAGGAACATTTCAAGACTCAGCCTCCAGGTTACTCAACAGTCTGCCAGATAACATGAAGCTTAAGTCTAATGTTAAAACATTTGCGAGGAAAGCTTTTAAGTTTTTGAAAACAAAGGCCGAACTCAGATTAGATTGTTTTGAATCTACATAATTAATTAATTTTTTTACATACTCGTGTTTTCCACATAGTTTTTACTTGTAAATTATACTGATATATCTATATGTATTTTTAATTTTTAGTTAGCATATGATGAATGTAGAACTACTCTGTAGAAAATTCATCATTAAACCGTTATTATAATTATTGTTATTATTATTATTATTATTATTATTACTATTATTATTATTATTATTATTATTATTATTATTATTATTATTATCACTTGGTCCGGTTATGAATATGACAATGTTTTGAGTCCCGCGGATTTGCTCTTTGTGAAAAGAAATTAAACATTATGAGAAGGTAAGGTAAGGCAAGGCATTTAGGAGGAGTGATTAAAACGTAGAAACTACTTCTCGATGGAGCCAGTTACCCACAAAATATAATTTTATTAGCTTATTTAATTAATATCCTCACTTTCTTCTGTCTTAAGTTAGTTTTCAGTTTACACTCGTCCGTTTTCGAACTCTCAAAAATTATATTAGAGTTTTCCCCCAACAGTACAACTACGTCACGATAAAATAACACTTACAAAAGACTCATATTTTCCTTCATCTGGCGTGGAAAGATTCAAATCCTGATACAACGAAGGGTCCCCATAGAGAAATCCCGGGAGGCTCATGCGGATAGGACTTTTGAAAACCCGGCTGACGTCAAAAACCCCTCGGGTAAATATGGTCACGTTATTAACCTCAAGTGCAGACTTTTCCAGGCCGTATTTGTGCATTGGGATATCGTGTATTTCCACATCTTCTTTGTATGTTATGGGAACAGCAAACAGAAACTGTGATATGAAAAGTTCGTAGCTGTTAGCCAATGGAGTGAACTTGGTTGAGCAAGCCTTCAGACTCTTAACTCCTGGGAACTGAGTATAGTAGCCCCGGATCTTGAGCTGTTCAGGAGTGGCGTTTGGGTACAGGTTCTTTGGAACTTGGCTTTGGCCGTTTATCGCTAAGAGAAGAAATACAAAAGTACTATTAAATAAGCCACTTTGACTAACACCCCGTCCTCACTACGCCAGAGGAATTTTGAAAACGAAGGTTTCTCTCTGAAAATGCATCAGTTCGAAATTTGAAAACGCAGCAATCACCGTTTATTGTGGAAAACTCGCAGAGAAACCACATGGTTATCGTGACGTCATCGTTTTAGAAAAGCTCCGTTTTCAGGATATTTTCCATGCTAAAACACAAAGTCGGCGTTTTCAAATTCCTCCCGTTTGAAGAGCGTTTTTAAAGAGCTCCAAAAACTTCCTTCATCTCGCTAACTCCAGGGCCATCCCTCTAGCTTGCGTTCGAGCTCTTTAAAATCCCCTGAGATTAGTAATTTTGATTGCGATCTCGACGTACTCAAGACAAAATAAAGGGTCTGTGGACATACGTTAAGCTTACCTGCATAAGTGAAACGCTCGCCATCGGTGGATTCACACGTGTAGAACGTCGAGCTTGTCTTCACATCTGATTCTTTTGCATGTGAGGTAACCGCGCCTGGCACAGGTATCCCGTTTTTATACTCAGGCAATGGCAGTTTTTCCATCAGGTAACCAAGTGTTATTTCACTCTGGTTACGAGTAGTCGTTAGCCCGTAGTTGTTGTTGTCCAGGTACCACATCACATACTTAGACAAATCTCTGACGAACAACCCCACGGCTTGAAGGCTGAGCTGTGAATTTGATGTATCGAAGCAAGCCGATGCAGGGTCTGGGCACAACAGCTTCCCTATAAACCCTGCTGCTTGCGTTGCAAGCGAAGCATTAGTAAGGAACCAAAAATTTATCGAAAGACCGCATTCTATGGTCAAATTACCACCTTTACATTCGCTTAGCAGTACTTGATTTGTAAACGGTCCGAATTGTGAAGCATTCAGCAGTGGGCCATATAAACCTTTCATCTCTATTAAAGTGAAATTTTTTTGAGGAGATGTGAAATTCGGAATGGAATTTAACCATGAACCAAAGGCAGGATTGTAGGTAGGATTTAACGGAAACCGGTTTTGAGTTTTTCCCATCTCAAGTAGAGTAGCGTTCAGACTTTTTGTTGTTGAATTGAGCCCTAAAAATAGGAGGTTCAATACAAGTGGTATGAAAGCAGTGCCAAAGTTGTCCGCGGTTCCAGCTTCTGCCATTAAACCAAGGTAGGCAGCATTTAACACCGTCAGCTAAAAGGAAAAACAATTGGTTTAGTCATCAGATTACTGCAAAAGAAGATATATGTGTTTCGTGCGCTGATCACTTATTTTGGAGAGAAGCAACCCGAAGAGGCGATGACATAAAATAACCAATGTTCACCACAAACGACTGGAATTTACAGAGCACGTATATGTGAACACAATGCTCTGTTGTCAGTGCAATCACCGAGTTCCGCTCGCGTGTCCACTAACAGTTTTCCTAGACCTCTAATTAACAATTAGATTCTGAGCTCGAGATTTCTATGAGGTGATAGTTGATGAGGTCGAAGGCCGAATCAACTATCACCTCATAGAAATCGAGAGCGAATAATATAATTGTTTTAGTAGAATTCTTACTAAAATTTACTTCAAATAACGGTTTCCAATTATTTCTTGACGTCTTATTAAGCTTTACGCCTGAAAAAGGTCGCTCGGATTGAATTGTCATTTAAAATTGAAGTTGTGTGCGCGCGCGGATCAGTTTTTTCGATAATTTTAACTTTTTAAAATGTCAACAAACCATAAATGCCCCTCATTTTGACTTCTCAGGAATTCAATTATCCTTTCGCATCAAAATGTTCCTCTAAAACTTTGGAAAAACGAAAAAAAAGTCGCCATTTCTTACACGACCTCCAGCCACTGCACACTAATGACTGATAGTGTTCAGTGGCTCAGCCAATCAGATTACAGCATTTGCATTAGTATACTAGTAGAATTCTATAAAACTTTAAGGTAAAAAGCTGTTAAAATTATGAGTCTAAACGTTTTCGATCTGATTGATCATCATCAGAGTGAAATAATATGCATACGCTCAGTGTTCTTATAGTGTTCTTACAGTGTTCTTATTCAAGTTAAAAGACAAAAACACACACCCGTCACACGTCACACGTCATTTACAAAGGTAAGTGTACTTGTGGACAAACATACATTGGCGAAACAGCACGCAACCTCGAGGTTCGTCTTAATGAACATTCAGAAGTTAATAAGCAATCGGGGCCAGCCAAGCACATCGAACAGGTATTATATAGCTGGCATTACCTGAACTATAAGAACACTGAGCGTATGCATATTATTTCACTCTGATGATGATCAGACAGATCGAAAACGTTTAGACTCTTACTTTTATCGGCGAAATGTACATAGTAGGATTCTACTGAGGTAGATTAGTTTATTAGAGAACATGGAACATCTCCTGTTTGGTATTATATGATAGGTAATATCATTCTCGCATTTTGATTGGTTTTCACTTATGATCTATTGGAGGATAGACGTACAGATGACATCATTTAAAGTTTTTGTCTCTTTATTTATAAAACAGATAGATTCCACGTTGCCGCGCGTTAGTTTAATAATAGAAGACGTGGAAACGTGTTAAGTTCTGAGTTCTTGCCATATTCATGAATTCATGAGTTCATGAGTTCTTACGATAGTTTGACTTCATCTGTGATCAATTATCGAACAGACGCACGGCAACATAGAATCTATTTGTTAACACGATGCACGGGGAAGTTTGGAGAGCACAAAAAAAGCTTTAAGAAATGTTCGAAACGCATCCGAGAGCAACTCTAACTTCTTGAGTGCTCTCCAAACTTCCGAAGTGCTTCTTAACTCGATGATGTAATGGATCCGGAATGGCCGGCGAAGCAAATTTAATTATGCTCACTCCTTGAGCATGCAACATTGAATTATTGTGCACGCGCTCGTGCACTGACTGCTCATGTGTACTGAGTTTGATAGCACGGCTTCGCTAACTGTATCTCATATAAAAAGTTATGAAATATGGACAAACCTTGTCATCTTCGCGGCATGTTTCACATTCTTTTTCTGTTAGCGTCTTGTTGAACTTGGCTTGCTCAAATGACTTGCTTGTAACTTGTCCCTTTTTGAATCTTACACCCACTTTTTTTGATACCATACTGTAGACATACGGTCCTCTTTCAACCAGCTAAAAAAGAAAGCCGATTATTACTCAACTCACGTGCCAACTCACGGTCAAAAATATATTTTGGGATTCATTTTTTTTGGAAATTGGTCGTGCGAGTTAAGTTCACGATGCTTTTGAACAAGTAGCGCAGTTTCGGACAACACATGACAACGTTAGCTACAAGCATTTTCTAGCTGAAGTAAGCCTCGGATGTTACAGTTCACATTTTAACTTGCTGGAGATTAAAAATAATCATGTGAAATTGCGCAGAGGATTAAATGAACTTATGGCCCATAGGCTGAGTAAATCAGACCGTATCCAACGCCTTGGAATAATTTAGGGAGCTTAAGCAACAACGACAACGACGCCGAGGACGACGCCTAACAAAAAATGAAGTTATCTTTTACAAGCGAAATTCGCGATTGTCTAAATCTGTTCGGTACACCCATGGCTCTTAGCACTTAAGCTAAATATGCAACGACGCTGTTCAATTCCAAATGGAATTCCACGTTCCGTATACGACGCAAAACTTGGTCATTTCACGTTGTTGTTTTGCAGAGTTCGGCATTGAAATGTACAAAGATTTATAAAGCACGTGCACAGTTATTGTTTTGCTCATTAAATCTTTTGTTTGGTTACGTTCTCGTTGCCGTGGTCGTCGTGGTTTGCTTAAGGTCCCTAATTTCTCCAATCGACTGGATGAACATTTCACTTCATTTCAACGAAGTGCTGGTATATGAAAAGGCGGGAAAATTTGTTCGGCGGTGTTCACTTTTTGAGTTGAATGGGAGGCGTGTGGAAATTAAGCGAGCGAGACAGAGTTTTCATAGGAAATATTCCTTGCTCAATCTCTTCTATATTCTGGAAAATTGCGACCAACGAGCAAAGGCTTACCGAAAGATCAGAGGTAATAAAGTTTGCTGAAAATTCTCCGCATTATGCGAGTCAAATGAAGCAAGATTACACTTGTTTTCATAGCTGTCACCGACAAAACCACAATCGAGTTGCACAGGAGAGATCAGGTACACTGAAGTATGAAAGGACAAGATCTGAATGCAAGGTAAGAAACTTTACTGAAGTGTTGAGCTTACTTTTATTCCGAAACTGAATGCTTTGTAGCTCTTTCTGGAGGCGGTTGTGTCGGTTTCTTGATCGAGTCAAATTTTAGCATGAGTCGAGTCAGGCTCAAGTCTAATTTTACTTGGTCCCTTGGTATTAATTTCTGTGTCAAAATGATGTACCAGAGGTAAAAAAAAAATAGCGAGATTTGACTCTTTTATAACTGCAGATAACGAGAGTTAATTCCTGCATAAATTCGCAGCCCTTTTTCCTCCAAGAAAATATTAAAACATTCCTCGCCATGATTCCTCTCAGATTCCGACCTCCATTAGAAACACACAACAGAGGCAGAAGTTCCATTTCAATGAAACACCGTGAAAATTGGTGCGGAGAATGAAAATACTGGCATTTCACGAAAGTCGAGCTCCGTCTTGTTGCATCCACGGGCAACCCATATAAGAAAAAATAGATTCCAACCCATTCTCTCCGAGGAGAGTGTGTGTAGAACATTGCTTATTTATTTTAGGGAGCTTAAGCAATAACGAGGACGACGCTTGGTCAAACATGAATTTCTATTTTACCTTCCAACTTCGCGATTGCCTAGCTCTGTTCAGTATGCCAATGGCTCTAAAAACGTAGTCAGGCTAAATATGCAATGGCAGCGTTCAATTCCATATGAAAAATTAGCCGTCGTCGCTCGCGTTTCGTAGACTACGTAAAACTTGGTCATTTTACGACCCCGAGGATAATGCCCAGTAAAAAATGAAGTTATATTTTACCTTCGAATTTCGCAATTGTCTAGATCTGTTCAATGCGCCTATTGGTCTCAAACCTCGCTCAAGCGAAAAATGTAACGCCAACGTTCAATTCCAAATGAAAATACGAAATATTAGTCGCCGTCGTTCGCGTTCTCCAAAATTCGCAGAACGTAGACATTTCAAGTTGATGATGTGCAGAGGATGGCAAAGAAATGTACAAATACCTATAATGCACGTGCACAGCCATTGTTCTACTCATTAGGGAGCTTAAAGGAGCTCAGTCACGGTTTGCGCATATTGAAAAGTTTAGCCTGATTTTTCAAATTCGTCGTTTGTAATCCGTGTTAATCTTCTCCATTCTTAGCCATCCTTGTTCTTTTATGGTTTATCATTATCTCTTTGGTGTTTTTCTATCTTATTAAACTGTTATTTTCAGGTTTCGTACCATTTACAGGTAATTTTGTATGTGGCCAAAATGACACAAAATACCGTGACTGAGCACCTTTAAGTAACCACGACGGCGACGCCGAGGACAACGCCGGTTAAGGTGGCCGAACACAGTTTTCAAGAGCCTATGCCTCATTCACCATTTCTTTTAAGCTATTTATGCTTTGGCGCCCGTTTTTTGCAAGAGTCAAGGTTAATCACAGAAAAGTTTATTCTCGCATTTTGGCTAAGGTGTGTGCTGTTGCCATGGCAACGGGGCTGGTTAAAAACAAGGCTTAAAAAATGGTTTTTGTTTATTTAAAAAAAATCCAGTCGTTAGATTTTTTTCATCATTTGCCCACTACGAATTGACATTAAATCCCTTCTGTCAACACTGTTCCAATAAAATTTTGACATAGGCGATTTTCGTAATTCGCCGTAAATCGTTTTCACTGCATGTTCTGTATTATTAAAAATTTCCTATGTCAAAATTCAGATTTTTTGCAATAGATCATTCACATGGTTTCTGAACTATTTTTTTGCCAAATTTCTTGAAATTCTAACGACTGGATCGTCAGAAATCGGCAAGTTTCTGCAAAAGCAATCGGTCTCAATTTTTCGAGCAACTGCGCATGCGCTGCATTTAACTGGGTTCTTTCGGTGACAAAGAAAAAGCCGAGAATTGATGGGTTCTTTGCGTCGTTACCTTTTCTAACATATCTTTGTAATAAAAGACTAAAGCCATCAATAACGCACTGCGTTCAATAATAGAGAAAAATAGCCCAGATAGTGCGGGTGTTGAGTAAATAAAATGATCGCTGTATTGACGGCATGTTTGTTTTTGCGCGCGCTCAATTGCATCAGCAAAAGCGCGCGCGAAAACTGTGTTCGGCCACCTTAAAAAACATCTTTATTCGATATCTAGGCCCAAGACTATGGAGCAAACTAACAAATAAAGAAACATCGGCGATAAATCTCAAGCAGTTTAACACCCACGTAAGGAGACTAGATCTAGGCAACATCCTAGATGGACGTAGTGGCTGTCATCTTTGTAACTCATAATTTTAATTTCTTTATAGGACTTTTCTGTATATTATTTTTTGTACCCTATTAGCAATGGGGATTCTCCACTGCTAGATGTAACTGACATGATAAAAAAGTCATTGTTATTATTACTATTATTATTATTGTTATCGTTATCGTTATCGTTATCGTTATTATTATTATTATTATTATTATTGTTATTGTTATTATTATTATATTGTACCTACGAATCCCGCGATACTCTAAAGTCATTTACTCTGTTCATCACTGTCAAAACTTCACGAAACTGAACTTCTGGGACAAAAACGATAAAGTTGAAATGAAGATTTAAAAAATTAGCCGTAGTGGTTCATGTTCTCCAGGCAAAGCAGAATTTGGTCATTTCACGTTTTTTTTTTTTCTTTTTTGCAGAGGACGGTAAAAAAATGTACCAAGAATTATAACACACGTGCACAGCTATTGTCCTGCAGATTAAATCGTTTGTTTAGCGACGTTCCCGTTTCCGTTGTAGTTTTCTTCAGCTTCATGTTAGACCATTTGTTTAGTAGCGTTCTCGTTACCGTTGCCGTCGGGATTTTGCTTAAGGTCCCACATGATTATGTCTGTAACGGCATGGAGGTGTTTTTGTCCGCACAAGTCAGGCGGTTGTTTATGCCCATGCGCACTAAAACTAAAAACAAATACATAAACACTGAAATATTTATCAAGCTAAGACGCTTCGACTCCTGACATAAATAGAACATGCGTTATTATTAATTGACCTGATGTCAGTGTTTACAAATGTATCCGTTATCCACACGGAACAGGCAAAAGGAGACAGATCTTCGTTTACGAGAATGTACCTTTGGCGTTTCTCCTCGATAAAGAAATCCCTGCTTGTTTGTGATGTTCCAGATGTAAACTTTTGATATATAGTCGGTTGGACCCTCCTAGATATCAAACAAAAACACGTCAATATCAGCTAGTGTTACCTAACTTGAAAACGTAGGTTTCACGCTGGAAACGCATTAAATGTTTTCGGTCCACACTACGCCGGAGAAATTTGAAAACGCAAAAATAACCGGTCATTTTGGATTTGTGTTCGAGTAAAACTCAGGCAGGGAAATACCATGGTTATTGTAAACTCGAAAAGCTTGCTTTTCAAAATGTTTTCTGTCCACACTAAAACGCAAAGTTGACGTTTTCAAATTCCTCCGGTTTGCAGAGCGTGACGGATTAGTGTGGACGGTAAATAAAGCTCCGTTTTCAAATTCCTCGCGCGTAGTTTGGACGGAGCCTAAAAGCAACAAGCAAATATCCCCATAGAAACTACCTTCTTGGTTTTGTTGCTGTTCATAGTAGCTTCTGTTTTTCGTGATAGAGGTCTTTAGATAAGATGACGACTGACGCTGACCAGTTCTGAGAACTTCCAACTGAACTGTCAGATTTGATTTAAAAAAAAAACGCTCACGTGAACTCAGGAACACTTTTAGAGGACTACAACCAACTTCAACCTGTTAAAATGCTTTCTTAAGTTACGAATATCGAGGAGGCGTGAGGGTTTGCTATTAACTCTCATTCTTTTCCCACTTTTTCTTTTTATTTTAATCACTTTTTTTCCAACTTTTTATTTTTCTATAATAGTAATAAAAGTAATAATAATAATAAATCGTTCGAAACTATTGATAGACTGGCCCGCCTAGACTAGCATGGCTATTCGCGGGCCAGTCCAACTGTAAAATGTAGATTTTATGAAGAAATAAAATGATGAAAAATGATGATGAATGATATTGCGGTTTTGCGTTATTTTTGGTGCGGTTTTGCGGAAATGTTTTATTATAACCTGCGGTTTTGCGGTTTTAAAAGACTAAGTAGTTTGCAGTTTTCATAATGTTTGGTGATTCAGTCCAATTGTGACCACAGCAATGGCTGTTCCGAGCTGGTGCTCGGGATATCTGAGGGAAACTAGAATCTTGACGAATTTTCCCTCAAAAAAGAAAAAAATCACGGAAAGCATACTTTGAGCAACATTTGAGTGGTTTGCCGTGTTGAAGTTGGAAACATCGGGGTTTTTTCATTGGCTAAGCCAGCAGCATTCTTGCGTGCGCGAGTGCACTTAGTGCTATGGCAGCGTAACGAAGTCTGTCCCACGAAAACGCGTCAATTATATATTGGTCTTCTCAGTTTACGAATTGTCAGAGAGCATGATAATAAGGCCAGAAATAAATAAGGTTGTATTTCTTATTGAATAGCTAACCTGAAGTACCGATGACGGCATGTAGCACATTTGTTGCTATGGTTTCGGTATTTTGGTAAATTTCGATGCGATATTACGCTCTGTGCGGTTTTGCGGTTTCCGGATCCCCCTTTCCGCCCCCGTCAATATCGTGTGATTTCTTTACTCATTTAAAGCGTTATTTCTTTTACAGTAAGTGGAAATGAAAAAAAAAAATGTCTAAAATGGAAGAAACCACTTGAAAACTCAATAATTATACTATTATACCCATACAAGATTTTGAGAGGTAATAATTTTAATATATTTTTTTGTTTGTTTCTTTATTTGTTTTTTTTTTTTTGTAAACGGATTGGCACAGACTTACCCATCTGTCGTATCCAGGGCTGTCCTTACTGTCCACACACACATTGTCCTCCACCGTAGTCTGCGCTTTATTTGGTAACATTAATCCAATGATGACACCTAGTGCAACTAATATGAAGCCGATAACAAGGAGGGCTATACCGCTGGTTTTCTTGCTGCACATGGTCAAATCTAGTTAAGTTGTATTCCTTGTTTTCTAAAAGCAGATAAGAATATTAAAATATTAGTTTCCACGGTAGGCATGCTTGGGAATTCTTGCTGACCTTAGCTCAGACCGGTATTTGACTTACACTGACTTTCCAAGTTTTTCATTGGACGGTAGATCCTTTAAAATGCTTGCTTCTGTAGCTATGTTTAACTTCGTTCTGCCAAGAAGAGTCCACTATCCTTTATGTCTTAAATTTAGGTATTTAATTACGACATATTAGAAATATTTTTTACGCGTTATGTTTGCCATGTTACTGTTAAGTTCTTGTGAAGTGTTTCAAAGAACAAGAACCACATACTGAAGCCACTGAATTAAAACCGTCACGTCACTGCGGTTTGTATGGTCAAAATTTCCGTCGAGTTAGCTAAAATACTGCATGCTATATTCTTGAATATTAATCAATTAAACAGTTATATTATAAAAATTCAACCACGCCGCTGGAATCCAATTTGACGCCGGTTCTTCGCATTAAATTTATAATATCTAGAGAGGAAGCTATATCAGCCTTAGCTGGCTTTCATGCGGCTCCCCTATCCTGGTCTAATTGGAATTTGGAGATGTTGGTTTTGTGGAGGGAAGAAAAGCGGAGAACCCGGAGAAAACTTTCTGAGAAAGACGGAGAATCTCTTATCCTCATGATAAGATTCGCATTAAAACACACAAACAAAGAAAAAAACAACTCAATCCAACCAACCCAAACTGATTAACTGATAACGGACTCCGATTAGCCCCTCGTGGAAATCTCCGAGATAACAAAAGTTAGACTTACTTTCGACACAAAATTAGTGCGCTCAATATGGACTGTACGGGATATTGTTGTCACTAAAACAAGCAGGTGAACTTCACTTCGTTCTCTTTATCAAATCTCCTGGGAATACAGCTGCTTGTCGTCGCTCTTGGCCGGTTTTCGCGTTTTGCTCAGTTTCTCGCTTAACACCTACTCGGCCAGCAGCGATAAGAGCCGGCTACATTAGCAGGCTTTTCATCAAATTGACGTCAGTTTTTATGGATCTGCCCCCTCAATGATGATGACTTGCATCATAGCGCTGTCAAAACAAGCTGGGGATCGTCAGATACTCCGAACAAAACAGACTGCCAACTGATTTATCGACAAGAGAGGATATGCGCTTTTCAAACTGATGTCACGTTGATTTTTCACAATAACAAGCAAATTTATTACAACTAACCCTTGACGAATGCGAATCAAAAATGCGAGAAATTTAAATTTGATTCCGAGAACCGCGTTCACATTAAACCAGAGTTCGCACAATGAGTAAACATAAAAGTTCGGAAGCGGAATTTATAAAACTAACGTAATATTCTACCCGGAATTTTTCAAAACAAGCTGAGTCATTACAAGGTTTATCCAGTCTGATCACTGAGTAATTTAACCCTCGATATTCCACGGCAACCTTCATCAAATGTTTTACTCTTGCACTTCATAATCAGGGAATTTAAATTCCGTCAACCCATGTCAAAACCACCTTGATCAATTTTTAAACTAGTTGTTTTCTCGCGCGCGATCGGGATTGGAATCTGTATTCCTTACATTGACCATGAAAATTAATCACGGAAAGCACGATGAGAAATTGCCATTTATTTTAAATCATTTGCTTACCTGGCTATACACTCTTTCTTTTTTATAAGAATGCATTTTATAAGAATATCGAGGCTGAAATTTACTAAATTTTAAGAATATTTTAAGAATGTTTTAAGAATAAACCCCTAGGCTGAATTGGTGAAAAGAATATAATTTTGTGTGGTGAGAAAATACAATACAATTACAAGTTTTTAACTAAACCGTACATGATTCTTCCTTTCTCTGAACGGCAAAATAGCCATTTGAAAAGCAACAAATAAACAGCACTAGCCGTACGTTCGATGTTAATAACATTTCTGCAAGAAGTTGTGTGCGTGAAATCAGGCATAAATGCCTGCAGGCTGGCTCCAAAATTACTTTAACACCATCCAGACACCAAATACAATCGAAAACAGAAATGTCATACGCTATAATCTAAGAATATTTACAATAATGTTCTCAGCCTAAAATGCGCAGAAAAATAAAAACATTGAGCTTCGGCCAGAAAAAAATATTCTTATAAAAAGAAAAGAGTGTATGTTAGTTTCTTGTTGTGAGAAAATTAAAAGAAGATGAAGTGTACTATAATATCGCCGAAGACGCTGTATATCACCGATCTCCCTCGGTAGGTTTTCTCGTCAACATTATTATGAGCTAGCCTTAGCTCTCCGTCATTAGCGAGAGAAGCGAAGAGTGTTTCGACCTGCAAGTCAGCTATCAACAGAACTCCTGAATTACACGTTATAAGAGCTAGTATTTACTTAACCAGCCAGTAAATAGCAACTCCCATGTAACACCCCCTTAAACATCACGCGAGTATTTATACAGCTGGCGACGCGCGCGGATGTTTCGATACACGCGCGTACAAACATCATTTTCTGTCGGTGCCGGAGAACATAGAAGAGATTTTCAAAATTAGTCAGAATTAACGGCAGTTAACGCAATTGTTTATTATTTGTCAGATTTAATTTATTGCGTCAAGTTATGATGGTAAAAAGAGCAAGCCTTTATTAAATTCGATTCGGTGAGAAAGAAAGAAAAATTCCCGCTAAGCTTACTATGAGAAGAGGTGTTCATCTGATTCCACTACCGTCTTCATCGCTGCATCGTTTCTCGAGAGCAGAATTCAGTTCAATAGGAACTCTGGTTTGACGTACTTGACAGAAAAGTGAGTTCGTCTTTTGCACTGACGTCTAACATATCCTGTTACCATGGCTTTTAAGGCAAACAAAATATGTTGATGTCCTGGAAAACGTCTTCGCTTGCGTTATTAGAAGTGTAAATTAAACTCCCTCTAGTGTTACTTACTACTGTGTGAGGTTCAAGTTATTGCTTACTCATTATATTAACCCTCCCGGCTAGGAAAAAATCGACAGCAAGACGGTGGCTTTGTTAGCGAACGGTTTTCGTCTTTTTTTTCAGTTTCACACGGTGATTAAACATGTGAATTTCGTCATTGATTTCACTGTTTTCTATGCTACAGTATGGTATGACTATAGGTCATTATATGGCATAACAGAAAACAGTGTATTTTAAGCTACCATTTCCGTATTGCGAAATATCTGTTTGTGCTCGGGCAACCTTACTCGGAAATTATGATTCACTCCCGTTAAAACTAATCTTTCGAACTTCAAATAACTGACCAGCGTTTCAGAAACGGAACAAATACGTTTCAACAACTTTGCAGTGTTTGGGCGATAACTCAGTCTGCCGATCACCAAGACGAGAAAGCTCTGCAGCTCAGTAATAACGAATCCGGTCAGTGATGTTTTCTGGTTAAAATTTGTAGTGGCAGGGCTTTTTTCAAGCGTCATTTTTAATTTACTGAATTGTGAAATTCATCATTCCAACTTTGTGTCCGGAGAAGAAGTGTGTATTTGCATTTAATATGAACTTGTCTATCATTTTAATTTAATTTTTCTATCTCACTACAAATCGGTATGGCCTTCTTGTCGCTGGCGGGCGCTTGTTAAGGCTAAAAAATACGCGCGAAATGCCGTACGTTTGTCTCATTTCGTGCTCTATAGACATCTATAAAACATCTTACACAAAAATGCACGAAATCCTACCTGTCCGCCTGTGCGGTCGATAGCTTCAAGAAAAATGCCCTGAAATTAAACGGGAAAGAAAGTAATATAGCATTACATTATCAATTATTTAGATTAAGAGTTAAAGAAGCTTCGTGCCTGCTTACTGTCTTAAAGCCACTGGGATGAGTATCGTTTTTAGCGCTGTTTAAAAGTGTCATCGGTTAAGTCGCTTCTGCCGGTGCAAAGATTCAGTGTCCGAGTCATCACTTGCATTTTCATCCGACGGAACTATTAGCCAAAGATAATATGAAAAGATCTTATTGATTCACCTGCACTTTTGACAGATAGATTGAAAACAACCAACGCACGCATCGAAGCAATGGCTATTGTCTTTTTGGACTAATAATATCAATAAGCTTTCCTCGGTTCAGCTGGCCCCGTGAGGAATAAATGTAAATTTCCTTTTAAAGCTTTTTCTTCTTCTCTGGATACAAATGGAACTCCCCTTGATGTGTTTTCTTTTTTTTGTGCGCCGCCTCTCGTAGTTTGTTGACGGTTTACTTACGGTTTGCAGCCTGCCATGCTTTTTGTTTTCGCTAGCATAAATTACAGCCGCCGACCTCTAATTTATGCTATTGAAGCACACAGGATGGCAACAATATAGGGTTGAATAAAGAATACAGGATTCATAGCTGAAAGGAAAAAAAAGACTGAAAGATACTAAGCCTTTGCACATACTTGGTCATCGTATAAATACTGGGTTTTTGGGACAATTATGAAGCTATTGATGTAACAAAATGAAAAACGTTGATTGTAAGTATCTACAACATGTCCAGCTCACATTTATTCCTCCTCAAATTTCAATTTTCACGACTCAGGCACGGCTTTTAACAGGTTCAGATATTTTTTCTCAGTCGATGAACTAATTGATGCCGCGTTTCGTATTGCACCGTCACTAGGCAACGAGCATGCTAATGAACAACCGACACCTTACAGCTAACATTTAATTACGCAAATAAAACATTTCTTACCACTCCTAAAGCAAGAAGGTTATCATCACACCCTTGAAATTTTAGCTCTATGTTTTCAAAATATGGGTCTTGAGGTTTTAAGTTTTCCGCAGAAAAGTCCTGTTTTGTAAATACTCCCACGCGTTCGTAGAGATCGGGTGACGGCCTCTTACCGGACTCGAATTGATTCCGATCAATATAGAGTTTATATTGACATATGTTATGCCTTCTTCTGTCACTTTAATGAGCTAAATACGTAGTTGTCAAATGCTGTTTTATTATCGATGCAATTGGGCCAAATTTCAAGCAAATCGACTATTAACTTATCACCCACATGGATTGTTCCATCAGAAAAACCCGCCCTTAGTCAAAACTAACTGTTTTCCTACCAAAGCCTTCAAAATTAACTCACTTGCTTAAAATGGAACATTCACTCGCATAAAAATATCTGAAAGCTGTTTTTTGCTTTTCTCACCGAACACTTCCTAAGTACCGTCGAATGAGAATGAACTGAGATGATTAATCACACTAAGAGCAGCTTTCCACAATAAAGAATTTAAAATGAAAATTAAAATTTTGTTATGTAGAAAGTGAGAGACGGCTCTATTTAATGATAACTGGTCGTCTAGCTTGAAGACACTGTGAGGTTTTTTGGCTCTCTCTTGCCGTATTGTCAATTTGCATATATATAATAACAAAGAAATTTTGTTTTCAAACGGAACTACCGAAAATGATAGATCCAAGTACGTGTTCGCAGTTATGGTCAGTAAATGAAGTGAAATCCAATAAACAAACACCTTTGTCTTAATTTAGTTAACGCTTTTGTGCGTTTTGTGTCACAAAATGAAACTAAGCGTTTTTACTCAGTAGCATAGGACTTATCGCAGAGAAGGGATCATACATGATACGAACTGACACTAAACATTTGAAAAGCTTGTGAAACTTAGTAATTGTTTATAGTTTTTGCTCTTTAGGTGTGATATTCATTTAGAAATTGGCTTTCAAAAACTACAAAATTTCCGGTTGAAAAAAAGCGCTAATGAAGCTCATACATGCCCTTTTAAAATTTTGAGTTTTTAATCAAAACGTATTCAACGCATCGGGTTCAAATTACTTGGAACAGTTAATAATGCCATGATCTTTCAACATTCAGAGCTGATATTTGTGTAGCTTGATCAGAACTGAATCGCTTCTGCTAATGAGGAAAATATTGTAAACAAAGATTGCCCTTTACCGATGACGCATCCGTTGAGATTGGCAACAGTAGTAGTAGTTTGATCCTCGAGCGTGACTTGCGAGCCACGTTGTTTGCAGCTGTTCACTTGAAGAAAACAATATGTCGCAGTAGGATGTTTGATATAGATGTTTTCAATCTAGATTTTTCTACCTTCCTGATTTTTTTTTTACCTTCAATAGTTTTCGCCGATACTTAATTTAGGACTAAAGGTTAATATTTTAATACTCCTTCAAATTATTTAAAAATCGCTTTCGCATAAATTGTAA
>NW_028301552.1:16187500-16192500 GCF_042242905.1 Orbicella faveolata
TATGATTGACTCTGTAAGGGAAAGAAATTACTTTGGAAATTTTTGGTATTGGGTGGTTGTAACCCAATAGCTCTGGTTACCACAATGACGATTATCAAATGAAATAACCGTTTTTTTCCTAATGACGCCATAAAATTAAAAAAATTAAGCACTTGCTCTGAGCTCTCCACGGAGCTGCAGTATTTTTCAGAATCAAGCATAAAGAGGTAGAAACCATATTCACAAAGACCTATAAGGCAAATGGAATGATCAGAAAATACTTGGAAGTACCATACATAAACCATTAATGTCTTTTTATCGAGCAAGAAATATTGCAATGGATAGTCTCCTCTAATAATAGCTTTAGGCCATACGACTGGTGTGCTTGAAACAGACACAGGCTCAACACCTCTCGGTGTTTTTTGTGCTATGTGTGACTGTTTAAAACTAATTGTTGTATAACTGCATGGACAATTAAGGACTTAACCTGTCATTAGGGGACCTTTTGGTGCTTAGTCGATCAAGCAATGAGCTATTATATTTAAGATGTTGAAAAAAAATTGGTAAGTATTTATAGAAAATCTAGTCCCACTTAGGCATGTGATTTAGGTTTAGTTCTCAGTAATTGCTCCTGGCAGATAAGACACCGTACCCAAGTGAAGTTAGTACCTTTCAATGTGGACGTTAGTTTGTTGAAAACCAATTCCTCGTCTGGGAAGTTCTTCCTCCCATCAAAAAGCCAAGTAAGGAATATTCTTGGTGAATATTCTCATTGATGTGTTTGATGTTTGTAATACTCTTAGGTGGTGTGGGCTGATTTTCAATTGGTTAAGGTCGTAGGGGTGATTTTGGATTGGCTTTTTGACTGGGTGAACACTATATAAAGATGTTGTAAGGTATTCATGGCCATGGTGTATCTTTGGTATCTAAGGGGAAACAAATTTACAAACGTCAGTACTTTTAATGGACAAAGAAGCGTTATATAGCCTTGTATTAAGAGCTGCAAATTTAGATTAAAGATAAAATCATAAAATTAAAAGATGTTTTCTGCGGGCTACCGTGCCTTATTTTTTTACCTGAAGATGAAAACCTTGAATGCAAATAGGAGCATTTAAATAAAAATTATATGACCTTAAAATCAATTCCAACTGGTTGAGGGCACTAATATAGCTGTTATGAGAGGGTTCTATTGCTGGTGGACAAATCATATCATGAACACTAACCAAAAACAATTTTTTAAGGTCTGCCGTCAAGAACTGCCTTATGACAACAAATCAATGATTGCTTATTAACAAATTTTCGTTCTTTTAAATGGATAAAATTTTTTATTAAAAAAAAGATATACGTGTTGTTGTGTATTTTGTACTCCCTCTGATAAGAGTCTGGGTATGTCAGTAGCCATGTTTACTGCTGTTACAGATGTCCCCGCTCTTGGATCAGGTCTGCCATGTGCTCGATGTAGCATTGTACTTGTGTTTATTGAAGCTTCAGTACTTAACAGTGGCGATGAGGATTTTGGAAAGCTAATCCTGGCTTTAAAAACAGGTGTGGCAGGCACATAGTAATTCAAAACACATACGGAAAGTCTGAAACTGACAGAATAAGCAAAGGAAATTATGGCAGGTAGACCACCTCTTGACCAGTTCAATGCTGAATTAGAAGATATCGAAAGTTACCTTGAAAGACTTCAAGAGTATTTTAAAGATGCAATTGAGTAAGAAGCTGCATACAAAGATGTTGGAGATATTGCAGATTCCCATGAAGGAGAAACCAGTGCCAGTGGTGGTGTGAATGAAGCGACACCTGACAATCGAAAGTAAAGCGTTTTTTAAAGTGAGGTAATGGTCACTCGAGAGATGGAAAATCAAGTCAGTCCGCTGGAGACAAGAAGTGGTGCCACCGCTGTGCTCTCACGAATCACACAGGATAACTGCAGATACAAAGGCGAGAGTATTTCAAGTGTCACAAAACGGGTCATTTGCAGAAGAGAGATGACATGTCTGTCTCACAGAAGATTGCAAGGAACTATTAGCAAACAACTCAGAAGACACTTCCCATGCGTTGATTTTCAGGTGAGAGTCTGAGTCACAGGATTCAAAGATATCTGCACCTGCAGTTGAGGTAGCTGTGCGGGTTGAAGATGCTGATTTTTTAAATGAAAGGGGATACTGGTTTTGTGTTGGGTAGATTTTGATCAGGTGGTAAGCAAGGTGGCCATAATTTATAATAAACTATTTACTGAGACATGCATTTTGTAAATGGGTAAGTACCTGTCTCTGCTGTTGTTGTGACATGATTACGCCCTTTTGCTGAAGTCACTTCAAAGGTTTCCTTGGCCCTCTGGGACATTTTTGATACGGAGCTTGCTTTGGTAAACTGCTCACAGACAATGTTGAAAGAACGAGGAGGCAAAAGTTCTGAATATAGCTGTAGGGGTGTTCTCCATCATCCTGCACTCAATTGGTCACCTTGTCAATGTCGTCAAATGGTGGTGTTTCTGTTCACTTCTCAAAGATGCCAAAACTGAAAAAATATCATGGAGGAACTATGTCAGGTTCGTATATTTACTGTAGACACTTTTAATCTTGCCGAAAGTTGTCCAATACAGCTAAAACAATTTTACTCAACAAGTAACTGTCTGATGCATAACTTTGCCTACCACTACCGTTTACAATTTCAGGGGCAATGTGAGGATATTGCTTCCTGTATTTTTCTTGTTTGACTTTGGGCAACGACATCACTGGCTTAGGATCGGAAAAAAAATGCTTTCCTGAAATCTATAATGACAGGGTTCCATTTCTTCTCACGCTGTTCCGTCACCATGTTTGTGCTCTTCAGGTCGTGCAGAATCCACAGGGTGTATGTGGTCCAAAGCTTCGATGGTATTTTTCAAAATTCCAAGCCAAGTTGGTTTGTCCAGCTTCTTCTTCCTGATTAAGTTAGACAAAGTTACACTCTTGTCTTTATGGCCGTGGAACTTTGTGATGAGACGTAGGGGCTCACTCTTGGTCACAATAGCAAAGAGAAGGGGGACTCTGTGGTGATCTTCGAGGTGGTTGATCATTTTTGCCTTGTGTCGAACTTCCTTCTTCATGTTGTCACGTTTTAGCTTTGAATTCTTTTATGGCAACTAGGACGTCCCTATAATGAGCTAGGTAGCAATTTCCAAAACTACCACAGCCCAAAAACTTTTCTGATGTCACGATTAAGGAGGGATCTAACTCTCTCACGTGGCGATGTTCAACTTGTCTCTTGGATTTCACAGGGTCTTTTGGGGCTGTTTTATCGGGCAATTGGGCAACCGGACTGCTTATTTTCTTAGAGGATGGTTTACCAGGGACGAGCTCCTTCTGTGCACTCTTCAACACTTTCTCGTGGGCCTTTTTGTTCCGCCACCTCTTTCGGGCTTCCTTTCTGATTTTCTTGAATTTCTCTTTGTCCTTTACCACTTTACGTTTGTTTTTAGCCATTGCATGCGCGCAAACAATACCGCCTCAAACACAGAAAGTGCAGTACTGAACTGAATAAGGAAGATTTGGTGAAATTTCAGATATTACGATTGACATTTGTAAGCCCAGAGTTCGTAGGAATGATTGTGTTAAGGAAGTCACACTGACTAAAAATTCCACTGTAGGACGAAGAGTGAACAAAGAGTCAGTCTATTGAGCCGCATGTGCACTAAATTTGCCGGAAGACCTCCCCCACCATCTATACCTTTTAAGTTTCATTGGTTGGCCAAAATAAACAAGAAATCATTGATTACAATATTGTTTCATTGCCAGTTCAAGTGCGCAATTCACAAGGCCCTTTTCTAGCGCTAGTTCTGAAATATGGTGGCTAATCTAACAGTATACAAAACACGTTGTGATTTATGTCCGTCTGCATTCAACACAACAACTGCGCTAATGAGACACAGAAGCTCGAAACATTGCACTGATGCAGAGCCCATAACATCCCTTCTGTTCTACAGTGGACAGGAGGTCCTAAGGCTTCCTCCAACAATAAGGACAGGACTAAGTTCTTCAAGCTACAAGCAATGGGTAACTGGCATTGTTGACAGCATGAATTCATGAATTCATGAATTCCAAAAGCCGCTGGTATGTATTTTAAATTTATTTTTTTGTCACATGCTCGAATAGCTGTCAAAAAATGTGTCCGCATACGTTTGTTGAATGAAAGAGCCTCTCACATTGTCAAACATTTGCTTTTAATATTAATTACATCAAATGCTATTGTTACCAATCAAATTTGTCTGGAAAATTAGAAAAAAATCACTCAACTTCGCCTCTTATCTCACGAAGATGTGGTAGAATGAATGGTAGAATGCGTGACAAGAGACTTAACCAGTCTCCCTGCAAATTCAAGTGAAGACAGTTCAATGTAACATACACGACAATTGATTTTTAATCTGGCGGTCACAATGGTAACAGAAATGTTTACGCGTGGAAAATTCCTGTTTCGGTCGTGTTCTGTTTTCAGGATATGTCACCATAGATTAAGGAAAATTATTTCTCTCTCGACCAGGAGAGTGAAATAGGTTTTTTGCTTTTCCAACAGTTTTTTCCATTCTGTGGCGAAATTTAGTTCACTCAACCTTAATTTAAAAAAAAACACAGTACGACATGTACCTTCCATGAAGGCAACTTTTTGTTTCTAGAAAGCATTTTTGATGCTCTTTTAAATGAGTTATAGAAGATTATTCCCCTGTAAATATTTATTGAGATATCAAAGAAACAAATTAAGATGAGATTTTTTTGAACTTTGAGCATTGCACGGCCAAAAAGACCATAATAATCTTTTGCCGCTGGTCAAATTTAGGTGGAATCACGTGTGTTTCGCGCCAGGGAATGACTTTGATGGCCGCTTTGATCATTTTGACTCATATAAAGTGCTGTTCCCTTTGCTCATTTCTAACCTTTGTCGGAAGGATATGAAGCATTTTGTGGTAGAAAAACCCCAAGGATGCAAATGGAAGATTTGCTTCAGCAGACTTGCCATGAGATGCCAACAATGCTGGCTGT
>NW_028301552.1:16197500-16262500 GCF_042242905.1 Orbicella faveolata
GAAACTGCAAAACACTTTGTCAATGAAGATAGCACTAAAGAATCAAACATCAAACTCATTCTCAAGTCTTATGCGATCACGATTGATTAACGAGTGCAAGCCACGCTACCTAAATACTCAAGGGTTTGAAAACTGGCGTCAGGTTGACATGGATTTAAAGAAACTTGAATTGCATTTTAAAGGAAAAATTCACCCAGTTGGGGTCAGCTTACTTGAGCCACTGACAGAATATGACAAGAAGATAGTGCTAGAAAGCTACCAAGTGCCACACCAAGGAAATCCTGTGCAAACTTTATGGGAATTAAAAGGCATTAAATGGCCTTCAGAAACCCCTGAACCTCTGCAATATAAACCCGTAGACTCGCTGCTTAGCTTTACTTTTAGCGAATCTTATTCAACTGGCACAGAACTCCAACCATTAACAGTCAAAGACGAAGAGGAACAACTGGCCGCTGCACTGAAGGAAAGCAGCTTGTACTTGCGTGGTACGCAAACTAAACCCAGCGCGACTATCACCCGAGCAACACTTTCCACGAGTGAAGGAAATGATGACAATGAGCGAACTAAACTTAACGATGCTGCAAATGCTCTACTAAATTTGTCTGAACTAAGCTCAAATTAAATAGTCTTTGTTTCAAAATACGGTGCGATTCAGCAGGAGACGAACTGTCTGGCTGTCAATTACCTGCTTGAACCATGTTGTGCTTTTAAAGAGTACATATTTTACTGCTCTTGAAATTTTTAAGTTAATGCATTTAAAATTCCGATACTAAGAAAGATAAACATTTTTTCCTTGGAAAAGAGTAATTCCATGTTGTATTTTTCTGTTTATAAGGTCTACAGCCGACAAAGATAACAAAATACTGAAAGTAAACAAACATGCACGCGCTGCCCCTTCAGCGATTCTCAGTTACAAATGGACTAGAACAAAACATTGAAAGTTTTAATATTGTTCAAGAAACGTAAATTGTAACTTACATTAACCATTGTTGAAGTTGTACAGTTTTGTACAAATGTTACTTTACGCGACATGCTTGCTGCAATAATAGTAAATGTAAACTGAAACTTTCATCAGACAAATGAATAAAAACTTGTGTTGTTTTTATATCAGATCAACAGGTTCTTTAGTTAACAAGGTAATTCGATTCAGTACAGAGTGAATAAAATTTAACTGACATAGCTACAAGATAAAGCTATAAAAACCAAACATGTCCTCAGTAGTTATGAGTTCCAACGCTTCAAAGATTGCAACATGAACGTTTTCACGCAATAGGCATCAAAATTCCTCCTTTAAAACAGTTTTCAATTTGGTCTAGATAGCAGCAGACATGTAAAGATTTTAAGGAAAACGACCAATTTTTTAAGTTTGCAAGACATGTTTCGACAGAGCTTCTGTCATCTTCAGTTGAATGAATGATTACAAAGCAAGTTGAATAATAAGTAGGCAAAAATGCTAATTAAGACAAATAGTAACAACAGAACGTGAAAAGGTGTAAGTTAAAAGGATAATTTTAGATTTACATGGTGTAATTGCTGATTGAGGGAAGGTAGTTCTTTTTGAATATGAATAGCCTCCTTTATCTTGAGTTGAAAGCTGGTAGTGGCGTGATCTAAAATATGAAAGCAGTCTATTGAACACAATGAGCGACAACGTTCAGAATTCTGAAGATGTTTGAAGATGTGAGAGGCCCTATCAACGGCTAAGTGCTCACGTACGCGTGTGGAAAAATGTCGGGAGGTTTCGCCGACATAACAGGCATTACAGCCCGCACATGTAAACTTATAAACCACATGTGAACGAAGCCCGTCGGGGATAGGGTCTTTCACACCAAAAAGGTTACCTATCTTGAAGGAAGAAAAAACTAATTTGATGTCTAAATCATTACAATAGCGCTTGATTAAGTGTCGAATCTTCTTCTGAGTGATGACAGAAAAATGGCCTATGTATGGCAGCTTAAAGTAAAATGTGGGCGAGGTGGTAAGGGGGTAGCCCTGGGGACAATGACTGCTATGGGTCCCAGTGATGTAACGGTTAACCACTTTTTCAATTAAATGGGCAGGGAAAAGGTTCTTTTTGAGAATTTCAGTAAGCTTGGTTATATCCTCGTGTAACCCCAACCAAGTGTTGTTGATCTTGTAGGCCCTGTCAACAAGAGTCCTAATGATTTTGGGCCTAACTCAACTCCGCCATTTCGCCCCATCGTGTCTTCTATTGGAACTTACAATTATAACCTGGCCAAATATCTATGCAATCTTTTGGCGCCGCACATCCCAACTGAACACTGTGCTACAGACACTTTTACTTTTGTACAGGACATTCAACCTTCATCTATGTTTGGTAAATTTATGGTTTCCTTCGATGTGGAAAGTCTCTTTACTAACATACCTCTTGAGGAATGTATTGATCTGGCGGTCAATTACATTTCTGAGGGCAATCCTGACCTTAAGTTAAGTAAACCTGAACTTAGAAGCCTTTTCACTGTAGCCACTGCCCAGACCCATTTCTTATTTAATGGTTCTTTCTATGACCAAATCGATGGTGTGGCCATGGGGTCTCCCCTTGCTCCCGTATTAGCCAATCTTTTTATGGGGCATCATGAAGAACTATGGTTGGAAAATTTTCAATGCTCCAAAATTTTATTTTATCGTAGGTATGTTGACGACACTTTTTGTTTATTTCACTCGGAGCACGATGCTCTTATATTTTTGGACTACATTAACTCTAGGCAGCCCAACATAAGGTTTACTATGGAAAAAGAACTTAATCGCAAATTACCCTTTCTAGATGTTCTTATTGATAATAGTGACACTAATTCCTTCCTAACTAGGGTTTACCGTAAGAAAACCTTTACTGGGTTATTAACTAATTAGTTTAGCTTCACCTCGTACTCATACAAAGTAGGTCTCATTAGGACTCTTGTTGACAGGGCCTACAAGATCAACAACACTTGGTTGGGGTTACACGAGGATATAACCAAGCTTACTGAAATTCTCAAAAAGAACCTTTTCCCTGCCCATTTAATTGAAAAAGTGGTTAACCGTTACATCACTGGGACCCATAGCAGTCATTGTCCCCGGGGCTACCCCCTTACCACCTCGCCCACGTTTTACTTTAAGCTGCCATACATAGGCCATTTTTCTGTCATCACTCAGAAGAAGATTCGACACTTAATCAAGCGCTATTGTAATGATTTAGACATCAAATTAGTTTTTTCTTCGTTCAAGATAGGTAACCTTTTTGGTGTGAAAGACCCTATCCCCGACGGGCTTCGTTCACATGTGGTTTATAAGTTTACATGTGCGGGCTGTAATGCCTGTTATGTCGGCGAAACCTCCCGACATTTTTCCACACGCGTACGTGAGCACTTAGCCGTTGATAGGGCCTCTCACATCTTCAAACATCTTCAGAATTCTGAACGTTGTCGCTCATTGTGTTCAATAGACTGCTTTCATATTTTAGATCACGCCACTACCAGCTTTCAACTCAAGATAAAGGAGGCTATTCATATTCAAAAAGAACTACCTTCCCTCAATCAGCAATTACACCATGTAAATCTAAAATTATCCTTTTAACTTACACCTTTTCACGTTCTGTTGTTACTATTTGTCTTAATTAGCATTTTTGCCTACTTATTATTCAACTTGCTTTGTAATCATTCATTCAACTGAAGATGACAGAAGCTCTGTCGAAACATGTCTTGCAAACTTAAAAAATTGGTCGTTTTCCTTAAAAGTTTTCAATTTATTGAAAACGAATTCTGCGACATTGAATTCTGGTGAAAGGGATGGAGTGTAAATGATTTATGCTCCCATGTGCAATAGCCATCTTTGCAAAATGTCCCCAGTATCGAAACGATGTGTGGCGCAATTGTCAAGAATGATATAATCACCAAATTCAATTGCTGGATTACTGAGTGTGGTTGTGGCTTGGCCAGCTTGAGTGAAGAAATTGAGAAAATCTGTAGAATCCGACGTGCCCTCCACAGTGTTTGCATACAGTACTCCTTCCAGTCCACACAACAAGCTAAGCGTTACATTTGCTCCTTTTTTATTTCCAGAAATTATTTCAACCGCTATTTCCCTTTTGAGAGAATTTCCATAAGCGGGGTTTCCTGTCCCACTATGAATGCCAACCTCATCGAAAAATTTAAGTTTTTCTGGTGGCAAAGCACTCAAAGTATTTAGAAACTGTTGACAGTAAACTGTGTTCGCAGGGGTAAATTTTTCCACAGATGCCTTCGTCAGTCGTTTTCGAGTGTAAGGTCCTTCTTGCAGCTTATTCCTGATAACATTTCCGATCGCTGTCAAGGATGTTCCGCTGTCTAAAGTACTGTAGTTTTCAAGAACATCTTTAACCGATTTATAGGGAAGGGAAGGCTTCTCCTGTTTGAGAAATTCCATCAGTTCTATGTCCTCAGGCTTGAGGTGTGACAGATTACCTGATAGTTTCTTCGAAGGCAAATGGTCACCCGTAGCGCACAAATTTTGCCATAACTTTGAAACAAATTGAGTTGACACTCTGAAGCGGTTAGCAACATCGGGAAACTTTCCTGGAAAGAACCCTGAGGCTGGATCTCCGCCTTCCGCCATAATGGAGTCGAGAACACTTCCTCTCAAACTTTCATCGATTGATTTTCCTCGGTAGTAACTTCACCCTTTGCTGTTTACGGAGAACGCCATTCTTTGACTCACTCTATCGCGCCCTTAGGAATGTGACCATGTGAGTTCGTGTTTTTGGTTTGAAAAACAAAGCCACGTGACCTAAGTTGTTGACGTTTAGCGCCAAAATCAACTGTCACGCGTATCTTTCAGTTCGCGGTCTACCTGTTTCAGTAGTAAGACTTCCAACTACTCCAAAACACTGGGGGTCTCGTGAACCTTATTACCAAAGAAGTGTGCAGGAGATAAGCTGAAAACTCAACTCTAGACGAAACTTACCCATGAATATTCGGCCTTTCAAAAAAAGACAAAATTACCTTTTGCAAGCTCTAGCAATAGAGTGCGCCAAGCTGTAACAATAACAGTAGTCCGATAACAAACAGTCGAGTGACCTCTATTCTTGGTTTTCAGCTGACGTCATAAGCTTATGCAAATTAGGTTTCTGCCATGTTGGTGCCCATGCGAGGTGTTATGGAAATCTATGGCATTTCTAAGCACTCGTGTTCAAAGTCTTCAAATAATTCATCTTTCTAATGGATATTTCCCAAGAAAGCGACCCAAAATCACAAGATGAGATACCAGTGTTTTCATCCTACGTAAAAAACCTCGAAAGTCACATCTGAGAGCGGTATTTGAAGAAATTTTCTGTGGTTGGCGTAGATCCAGCGGCCATATCGAGCAAACAGTTCAGCTCCGAATGTTTGCCTGCTATAGAAGTCTCGGACTTGCTTTCCTATTTAGTTTTGGAGACAAGCTATTACACAGACAAGCAGTTTAAGGCCATCAAAAGTTTGGAGGCGTACAACCAGATGGTCTCTGGTTTCGTTGTGTCAGTTCAAGGGAAAGAAATCGCGGGAAAGATTGTTGTTGTGGCCAAGGTGAGACATTCGCAGCAAATGAACAATCCTCTTGAGAACATTTGGATCATTGTAGAAAAGGACGGCACCATTATCTCTGCGCATTGCTTAGGCTGAAAGGCAGGACTGGCTGAATCCTGTTCCCATGTAGCAAGCGTGATGTTTTACATCGAAGCTGTGACACGGATTCAAGGAAAACTCGCCTGTACTCAAGCGAAATGCACGTGGATTTTACCAACATATGTCAACGAAGTACCATATACAAAGGTAAGGGACAGACTTTTCATCAGCAAAAAAACTCAAAAGCGCGCTGGAACAGAAAATCGAGACATCACATCAAAATACTGGGGAAGGAAGTAAAATCTTAGAAGAACGGTGTGATCAAACATTTGTATCTAATGCAACTCCATCAGATGGGGAAATGCAGCAAGTCTATGCCAAACTAAAATTGATGCCATAAAGGCATATAAAGCATCCATGAAAGCACGTCATGTGAACTTCAAAGTCAAGAAGTGTGGGTTATTCATCAACAAAGAGAATGCATTCCTTCTTGCCACCCCTGATTTTCTTGTGTCATGTGACTGTTGTGGCAGTGGATGTGGGGAAGTTAAATGTCCAATAGTCATCATTGATGGCAACTTTGATGACTATGTTCAACATAAACATTCTTGCCTGGAAAAAGTAAATGAGAATTTACAGCTGAAAAAGAGCCACAGCTACTACTATCAAGTACAGCAGCAGCTTTTTTCAGTTCCAAATCTTCAGTATGATGACTTTGTGGTGTATGCCATTGATAAGGCAAAAAACAGTCACTTATTTGTGCAGCGTATATATCCAGATGTTCAGCAGTGGAACTTTGTTTTGCCTAAACTGGAAACATTCTGGAGAATATGCATTCTCCCAGAGATTTTGGGATGGTGGTACACCTGAAGGTGCATAGTACCACCTACATTACCAAGCAAGGATGCCATTTGTTTTTGTCGAACAGAAAGAGATGAGGACAGCATTTTGTGTAGTAACAAGGACTGCCCTTATCAGAGGTTTCACCCATCGTGTCTCATCTCCATGGCAATGCCAAAGACCTGGTACTGCCCTCACTGTTGCAGACTTCCTCAGTTCAAGAGGAAAAGGAATACCAGAAAATCCCCATGACCTACTGTTGTGTCAGATCATGCAGCGATGAAATGTGACAGCATTTGTATTTGCAAGGCAAAGCCTACCCCCACAGACAAGTTAGTTGAGTGCCATGAAGAAAGCTGCACAAATGGAAAGTACTTCCACCTTACTTGTCTTGATTTGAAGTGACTGCCAAACAATCACAGAACAACCTGGAAATGCCCTGCATGCAAAAAGATTGCTCCTGCCCAAGCTAACAACACCTCTACCACTTGTTCTTCTTTGTCAGATTCCTCCAGTAGTGAGAATGAAAGTGATGTCATTATTATGAAAGTCACCCAGGGTGAAACTGATAAGACCAGTGCATTGGCAAATCTAACAGACTACCATTTTGATTTAATTTGTTAATCCTACTGGATGGATAGACTGCGATATCATCCAACAAGCTAATGTTTTATTACAGCTTGAGAATCCAGCAATCGCAGGTTTTCAGCGACCGACACTTGGCCCTGTTAGAAATTTTGATGTTGTTAGTGGTGAATTGGTTCAAATTTTGCACACTGGGAACGATCACTGGGTGTGTATTAGCTCAATTGGATGTGTGCCTGGATATGTAAATCTTTTTGATAGCCTCTATCATGACTCAGTCATAATTGAAGAAGTAGAGGAACAAACAAATGATTTATTAGGGGGATGTTTAATTGCTCTGGACCCGAAGCCAGTGCAGCAACAACAAAAAATGGCAGTGACTGTGGGGTTTTTGCAGTTGCATTTGCTACCTGTTTGGTCTTTGGAGTAGACCCCACATTTATAAATTTTGATGCACAAGGTATGAGACCTCATTTGGCAACATGTTTAAGAAATGGCAGAATCAGCTTGTTTCCTTCATTTTAAAAACATGTTTATTTGACAACATTAAAAGGAACATGGAAAATCATCTGTAAATTTTGTATAATATAATTTTCAGATATTTCAATTTTGAATCTGAGGCTTTGATTTAAAGGAATTCAGACAAAGCCTTCACGTAGGATATCAGGCAGCTATTTGTGTGGTTCCAGAGAATATCAACACCTTCCGCATGAAAGGTTTTTCGTTTGAACCCCTCCCCCCCTCCTCCCTGCCTTCCTCAAAATGTCCAATGACCTTCCATGGGATGGGTATAGATATTTTCTGGAAACACACATTCCCACCTCCCTAGGATGTAGCATACAGGCCCTCATGTGGCTGCAGCTGTGAAAATACATATACTGCATGACAGTAAGCATGGGACACCTGTGTTTCTTTTGTAGAAGAACACACAGCCATACCATTACAGATGTAATAATCTATTGTGTTAAACAGCATGTTCAAATAATATCATTCTGTATCTTTTTCCTACAGAAATCATTATGTGTAAAATATATAGAACATTTATTTTAACAAATATTTTTTCACAGTTTTCGAAAGAACTAGGAAAATTAGAAATTGAAGTTATGTTATTTAATTCAATAAAGTTATGCTACTTGTTTACCTTGTTTGTGAAATATTCCAATTTTTTTCTTGCACTTGACAGTATAGATTGAAATCTGTTTGTAACAAACTACCTTAGCTTTTTATTACTTTTTATGCAATGCAGTATCCAAGCAAGTACATGTAACAGAGTGCGTCACCCTACAAAAAGTACCTTAGGATATCAATCAAAGCTTTTATCATAAGTTTTCCTTGTTTTGTTGTTTTTTGTTCGTTTGAAAAAGCCAAATTCAAAGAAAATGTTATACCTAATCCTAAAAGGGGAAAGGACTTTTCAAAGGGCAGAGGTCATTACCTAATTTTACAGGGGAAGTGAACCCTGTTGTAAACTGAGAATATCCAGTGGCCAGAGGGATGATATAAACAAGCTTTCATGTTTCCTTTACAAAATCATACCACATACTGTATCTACTGTAAATCCTCTATTAAGCAACCCCTCTTTAGAGGAAGAAATTTATTAAGCCACCCCTCCCCTTGCACAAAAAAAAATACATGCCTTGTTACATGAAACTTTCGCAACACCTTTATTTTGTGATTTTGAGGTTCGCAAATAATTTTTCACGACATTTAAATTTTGCAAATTTGCGAAAATTTTGCATTTTGAGTCACATTAATTTCACATTTTGGAGTGAGAAGATTTATTCTCTTGGCAATGTTATGCAAAAAGTCCTTGAATTATAAAAGGACTTTAAAAAGTTACACATTTCCAACAGCCCAGTTGCATGAATTGGTTTCACATCTTCAAAGTTAACTCCAATATTTACTGTCTTTTGGACTTGTAAACTGCTTTTCAATACACTCAGTGGTAATAAACTTATTCTTTCTTGATTGTCATGTTCACAATACTTATTTTTCGTGTCACTTAAATTTTGCGCTTTTAAAAAAATAAGGTGTCGCGAAAATTTCATGTAATTAGGTATCTTGGAAGCTTGTTGAACAAGCAAATTTGGAAGTAAAACTTTGCAGCTTTAACTCATATCAGGACCTAAGTCCTAATACCATACCCCCCCCCTATTGTATCCCTGAAATAAATTAAAAACACCCAGGTGGTTTAATAAAAGACTTAACATATCTAAATGTGAAGTTGTTCTAATCAAATGGCACAATTGGAGGACAAAAATTAACTAGAGCTGTACAAACTCTTATCATATAATCCACCAATGCAGTACACCTGTCAGAGTTTTCATGATTACATATCACGAAGTCAGTTGGCAATTTACCTTCCAGTATTGTAAACTTCCGTCTAAGCAGTCCAATGACATGTTCAACATGAATTCTAACATTTGCAATGCCTCTTGTCTCCTCCATGTCCACTGGGTCGAGCTGAAATTTACCCTTCGTGAAAGCTGGTATAACCAGTTTAGCATTTTTTAGTCCAACACTCTCAGTGATGGTGAATCCCCAGTCTGCCATCACCATGTCTCCTGGAATCAGTTTGTCCAGGAAGCCACAGTTCTCAGTTATGAATTTATCTGAGACACGACCTCCCCAGGCTTCAGACACATATGAAATAGTTCCTTGTGGTGTTATCCCTACCAGAATTTTGATTGTATTGTGATGTTTGTAACTTGAAAAGGTCTGTGCCCTGGCTAGCAAGTTTGAAGGCCTCTTGATAAATACTTCAAAGCAGTTGATCACAACAGTTGTTTTCTTTCCGAATGCATACTGGAAGCACTGGGGCATTGTTCTCCACAGTTGGTCCCTGTCTGGCCAGTACACAAAGCAAAACAACCTTGTGTCCATCGCAACAATCCAATGGGAAAATATTCTGGAAATTGTTGACACTGAAACAACAAACCGGTATGCAAGATTCTGCAACGGTGCATTTAGTCTTAGTTTCATAAGTACAATGATGAACTCTTGAAATCTGTTGAGCGACTGTGTTTGTCGTGTAACATGTGAGATGTGCTTGAAAATAGCCATTAGTACTTCCATAGGTGGTAGCCCAGTGTAAAAGCGAACTTTATCGTCAGTGTCGAAGAAATCCTTATTTGGGGCATGATATCTGCTTGACTGAAACATGTAGTCAAACTCAATGGTTTGGCACTCGGCGTCCTTAACAGTTTCTGGTTCGATTTCTTCACCTTCGCTAACTGCTATGGCTGCCAAATCAGAAGAAAAGGCCTTATTCTCTTTGTTTCGATTTCCCTCTTCTTCTATCGAAGTACTTGGCTGACTAAAGTCGATCTGAGCAACGGGAAGGCTGCTTTCCACAAGCTTTCGACGTTTTTCTGCCGCTTCACATTCTTGTTTGACCGCAAGTTGCTGTCGCTTCTTTGCCCTTTCAGCTCTCTCTGCATTCGCATCATGGCCTAATTTAGGGCGATGATCTTTCTTGCCAAGTTGCAATGTGGGCACCCAATCCATGTCATGCTTATGCCAGTATGGAGCTGGCTTCCCAGACACAAAATGCTTGCCACATACCCGTTCGCTGTTAAGCATGGCTTTTGATTCTGTCTCCGCGACTGATCGCTTTTATCCATTTTTTTCTCCGCTCTGTAGTCAGTTCTTCAAATTCTCCTTTGTTGGTTACCACTGAAGGTAATCGATAAAATCCAATCTGTTTATCTCGGTCACTTCTACTACCACGTCCAAAAGCAATGCAAAGAACCATTTCAAGCTTCACTTTCTCACTGTGATCTCACTATTGAGCGCGTTTGTTTGGGCACCAACATCGTGGATAGCAACCGTCGTCAAGGCGGAGTTCATGTGGATGAAAACCAAGAACAGGAAACCTCGCTGAACCGTAACGCAAATGACAACCGGCTAACTTAGAAATTGGCAACAATGTCAATTTGAAAAAATGGACCGGTTAGGTACTTGGAGAAATTTTGTCTAAAAAAAAAATTGGTTCAGCTTACTTTGGCGTATTTTAGTACTCGCTCTGCAAGAGTCCAGCGATATTTAAGCAACAGAGATTGTAACGGAGAGTGCGAACAACAGTTATTACGAAGTTGCAAAAAAAGCAAGAAAAATTTGGGCATTGGGTGGCCAGCCAGTTTGGAAAAGGCGGGAAAGTAAATGCTGGCCACCCGTCTCGGTCCATAAACATGCAAAAACAGGACTTGGCTAATATCCAGCCATTTTGACCTCACACTTGGTCAACAACCCCTAAATATTACAAACAAGGCAATGACAAAAGCAAAACAAAAAACTGTTTGCACTATGTAAGAGACAAATAACAAAAACTCATCATAGGTTTACAATAGCATAATAATCCAAGAGCCAGTCTTGACATGTTAATCCTAGACTGGATCTCTGAGCAGAGTCAAAGAACTCGAAATCTTACGGCAGACAAGATCTTATTGAACAAATGAAGAAGCTAGTCATAAAAGGGGATAAGTGACGATTTTGGTTGCTTTTCTTTTTTCTGGCTCCAAATTAGCTGAATTTTTGCATGTGGTCTTCAATGTAATAGAAAAACGTGGTTCTGTATTTTTGTCGCTGGTTTTTGCTTTGTTTTCGAGTTAAAACGTAGGCAAAAAACTTGGGTTTTCCTAGCCATGTCTTTAGGAGTTTATTTGTTGAACAGCAAACAGGCAGACTGTTTATAGTGTATGAAGTCAAAACCAAATCCCACAGCATATAGATCGGAAATCTGGGAACGGATTGTTTACACTGGTTATTGTGACGTGAACACAACACGTGAATCGATCGAGCGTCAAACAAAATGCTATCAAACAAAAAAGAGATGTGCCGCATTAGAGCTCTGTCAACTAATATCTTAAGCATTGTTTTAAAGTACCTTGTATGCCTACCTGGTGGTTGAGAGGCATCATAAAGCCTCGATAAACCTGTAAGTCATCAGCACGTTTTAAAGAATCAACATGTGTTCTGAAGCTTTGAAGGCAGCTGATGTACCGAAATCGTGTTATCGGCGTTCGAAGTCAGGTCGAGCCAGGTAGCAAAGTCCAAGAGCAGTTCTTGCCCAAGAAAAATACCCTCTGGTGAGTTGTGGCCCATTTGCCAAGCGTTGCTAGCGTCAAAGTTTGGAAAGCGAGAACTGGTTTTAGACTTATAAAATTTGTCTTGTATCGACCACCATGTTTTCCCGCGCATGAGGTGTAAAGACCCTTCCTGGCGTGCATTGCGATTACGTTCTGTGGACGTTTCTCGAACTGGTAACTAGATTTAAACATAATAATGGCCAGCAAGTGGCGATCGATTGTAACAGATCTGTGATCCAGTTTTCATTGATTTTATTTCAAATCAGCATGATTTGTAGTGTTCTGAGCTTCTGGGATCAGGGGACATGCAGATGTATGGAGACCCGTACGTTGCGCAGAAGGGTTAATCTGTTAATCTGTCAGCCCTATTAATAGAGCGTTTTCACGTGGAGTCATCAAATTCTTAAATCCAAAACTAAACAGCCACCAAAGTTGTTATCCTCATCAGGCATAAGAGGTACCAGCGCATTTTGAACTTGGAAGTTATGGCAGTGCGTGACATAAAGCTACGATCGCGTTTGTCAAAAACTATGTTTTATCTGGTGATTTTTTAGCCATTGAAGACGTTGCCGTATTTGGAAAAGTTCTTATTGAAATGTTTATTTGTTTCATTTTATTTTTATTTACGCCTTTTTTTGACCTGAAATCAACACTTTTGAGCTTATACGTTGCGTGAAATTGACATTTTGCTACTTTCTAAGTGAGATCAAAGTCCCTGCAGTTGCGGTGGGCCAATCCTCTGTTATGATAAACCGAGGCCAGTCTTCGACTTATAACAAAGGCTTGGCTTGGTTATTATAACAAAGGATCGGCTCTGTTTATCATAACAAAGGCCCGGCTTCGTTTATTTGCAGCCTTGGCGGGAAAAGGGCGTTAGGTATTTTAATCAAAAGTGAACTTTGTCGAAAACACTCCAAATTCCGCATAGAGTTTTGTTTAGGTATGTTTAGCAATGTCCCGTAGTTTTTCCGCTAAACTTTGCTTCGTTTTCAGGATATTGCATATGCAAAAAACCACTCGGTTTTCCTAGCGGCATCTTTATAAAGCGAAGCAAAAACCAGCAGCAAAAATACAGGAACACGTTTTTCTATTACATTGAAGACCACATGCAAAAATTCAGCTAATTTGGAGCAAGAAAAAAGAAAAGCAACCAAAATTGTCACCTATCCCCTTTTATGACTAGCTTCTTCAAATTATTTTTGTACGGGTTATAACCTTAGATGAAGGTTAAACTAAATATACAATGAACTCACCACTTTAAAACGTTTTTCAAAGTTTTACAGATGTTTCTTCTGAAGTGAGTGAATAAAATACCTGAGTAAAATGGTTGGCTAACGCTTGCACTCATGTACTCTTCCACCACGACACAATATGGCCGACTGTTCATGTCCTGGTCTGAAAGTAAAATGCGTGTGCAAGCTCTTATGGGATTTCTGGCCACTGGCGCTCTTGATTGCTCGAAGTTAAAAAAAATCTCGTGTTAAAACGTCATTTTTGTGCCTTTTGTTGGAGACTAGTGAAGGTTTTCAGTACACTTGCAAGATTTTGAACAATCCTTAGCTAACACCGTTGTTGATATTAGTTATGTTACACTCGGGTAGAATGCTACAGTTAATTTTGATGAAACGATACACAATCAAAGAAACCAAACAATGCAAACCACTCATAAAAGATTCCATTTTCTTTGTTTTCAGGGAAATGGTGTCGCGTTGAAAGGTTTCATGTTCCTGAGAAATATGTCCAGGCTATTTTGGCAGATATGGCGAATGCTTTTATCAACAGTGCAAGAGAAAAGAAGCATTTTCTCCCCCCTGTGTGGAGAGAAAAAGCTAAAGTGTATCACTACAGGGACTGAAGTCGATGATGTGATTTCTGCTCTTGGCCAGCAAAGTGCTGAACCTTTAAGTGCACCTAACCCCCAAATTTTTTTTCGCGAAAACGAATCTAAATGTTATTTGAAATACTTCTGCGAAAAAAATTTTGGATTTGGTTAAATCCTCAATTTTCTGTGCCCCAATGAAATCTCGAAAATAGCCCCAAAACACTGCCATTTGTTTCACGACCGAGTTTGAGGAGAATGGGTCTAGCGGCTGTTGTGACGTCTACCCAGGAAGGTCGAATATCTCACGTCCTCTCATTTCCTTTAGGATGGTGCATTACACATTCAAAAACTGTGCAGAAATGCCTTCCAGAAGTGCTAATGGCTTTTGCAGCAGTATCTCAGATCTAGAACAACATATACTGTACAATTTACTGGTGATGATCGGTCAATGGAACAATAAAGACATAAACAATGGTTGATTTTGTCAAACCGAAACAAGCGAACTGAGTCTGTGAGAAACATTGAAGAACTCTCACTGGAATTTGTTCCGCAGACTTTCAGACGCTATTTTCAAAATTTTCTGCTTAAAGCCAACTAGCAATTTGTCGAAATACTATCGACAACCTATATCTTCCAGTCCTGCACTATTTATCACACAGCCGGCAAAGTTGTGTGATCAATCAAGAAGCGTTACGACCAAATATACTAATGTGTAAATAGGTCGCAACTGTATGCCGCCAACCTGCACTTATTTCTCTTTCCATTTAGATAAAAGTTGAAGATTAATCCTTTAGAATTACATGATAACAAAATTGTTACACTGACAGAGTTTTTCAAAGGTTTGGAAATCAGTAGTGCGACAAACATTCTATACATTAGTGTCGAAAATATGACCGCGTAACATCAGCGGACCGCTTAGGGAACACATCCTTTTTGCTTATCTGATGAACTTCACCGCAAACTTTGAAAAAAATTTACCCTGGTTACTTGGAGTTACGACTTAAAACGTGTGGCAATGTGAAATCGGTAATTGTATGAAATGTTTCCTTCCGCCTTGCTTCCTGTAGCTTCAAAAATACAGGTCCAAACAATTCTATGATTTTCAGTGTTTTGGAGGTCATCAAGTCTCGAAAACTGCAACACTTACGTCGCTCTTGTATACATGAAGCATTCCAGAAAGTAAAACACAAACTGGGTTTAATAGCACAACCATACCTTGACAAAATACATTCTTGCTAAGGACAAATGTAAACGGGTTATAAACACACATGGGAGTCTTGTGTTTAGGTGATGAAATTACCATCCAAAGCAGTCCTTCAGTTTTCTTTCCTGCTTTTCGTTTGCTGGCTCCTCCACTTCGTATCTAGTGGACTAGTCGACCACCCATCTTAAGTGATCATGACCACTTTTAGAGCTAAGATTTGTAAATTTTCTTTTGTTTTTAACCTCCAGACAGTAAGCAATTACTTGACAGATTCTGATAGAACAGAAATTGGATAATAAGGTCTTGCAATGTTATCGCATTCCTGGGTAGTACTAGAGATGGAAATTTTCTCAATGCGAAGTAGCAGCCGTTTTTTCCCCCAAAATTGACTTTTCACAGGGATAAGACATTTAAAACATGGTTAAGTCTCTGCAGTTTTGACCCAATATGCTAAGCTCTCATAAGTGACAACCACCTGGACTTGACATTTTGGGTGCTCGCTTACAATTGCAAGATGTTCGACATAGTTGGTACTGAGTTGTGTATGTATAGTTTGCAACGGGATAAAAATGTGAAGGTCAGCGTTTTAACTCTAGGTTAAGCATGAATTGTAAGTGTGGCTTCCAAAGGGCATAACTTATTAATAACTGGCCAGGCTGGAACTGGAAAATCTACCGTAGTTGAAGAGATCATTGCAAATCGGAGTGCTGCTGGTTTGAAGGTTGTGGTCTGTTAAAGCGGAATTGCGTGTATTGTTTATAATTCCGTGGTTGCATCTACAGTGCATTCCAACTGTGGCCTTGGCGTTGCTGACCTGCCTCGGAAGCAACTTGTTGAGAGGTTGAGCATGACGAGCTTTGCCCAAGAAAAAAATGTGTGCAAATTAGGTTAATAATAAGCCATGGGTGGATTCAACACACCCATGGCTTATGATTAATGTAACTGAAGAACTTAGTTCGCGCCTTAGTATGATTAGGTGCTACTTGGGAATTCTCAGTATTAATCTTTTCACACTTGGCAGCGCTCAATTCTTGACATAATGAAAATGTTTTCAGATAGAGCATGTGGAATTGTTGGCGCCACTCGCGTGAAGACCTTTAGTCAAGTCAAACACTCGTGCTAAATGCACAACCCATATTTCTAATATTTATTGTCAAACACTTTTTATTGATCCAAACAAAACCCAAACGAAATGAAACTAAACATGACAAAGGAAGTTCAGAAGTCTAAAAAATAAGGCGACTTTTTCATTCATTATATATTTGCGACGCTATGCTGAATGTTCACGACGATATTTATTTAGTGCGTGACCAGACAACATTTTCGTTACCAAAAACATTCATTCAGTCTCGCTGAACACAATTCAATTAGTGGCCTAAATTCTAAGAGGACTTTGAAATAACCGACCTTCAAAAGCTTAAAATACAGAGCCAAATATCGCAACTCACAAGCGACGTTTTCCTAATTACAGTCATTACATATGTGTACTTGCAATGCCACGCTGAACATTCACCACGGCTATTCATAAAAGCGAAGTCCATGTTTAATAATGTTTCCTTTAGCGCTGAAAACATGCATTAATTCTCGCAGAATACAAATCAGTTAGTGGCCTTATCGCAAATTACAATTTCAATTTACTGAAACGTCTAAAACACATAAAGCCAAATAAAGCAAGAAGAAGAAGAAGAAGCAGAAGCAGAAGGAGAAGCAGAAGCAGAAGCAGCAAAAGTAGAAGCAGCAGAAGGAGAAGCAGAAGAAGAAGAAGCAGAAGAAGTAGAAGAAGAAGCAGAGTAAGAAGAAGGAGAAGAAGCAGAAGAAGAAGAAGAAGAAGAAGAAGCAGCAGAAGAAGAAGAAGAGGAAGAAAAAGAAGAAGAAAAAAAAGAAGAAGCAGACGAAGAAGAAGCAGAAGAAGAAGAAGTAGAAGCAGCAGAAGAAGAAGCAGCAGAAGAAGAAGAAGCAGAAGAAGCAGGAGAAGCAGAAGGAGAAGAAGAAGCAGAAGAAGAACAACAACAACATGAAGCAGAAGAACAACAACAATAACAAGAACAAGAACAAGAAGAAGCAGAAGTATAAGAAGAAGCAGCAGAAGAAGAAGCAGTAGAACAAGCAGAAGAAGAAGAACAAGCAGAAGAAGAACAAACGGAAGAACAAGAACAAGTGGAAGAACAAGAGCAAGCGGACGAACAAGAGCAAGCAGAAGAACAAGAGCAAGTGGAATAACAAGAACAAGCAGAAGAACAACAACAAGCAGAAGAACAAGAACAAGTATAAGAACAAGAATGCGAACGCAAACGTGAACGAACACTAATAATAATAATCTTTGGACTCATCGAGAAACTTGCTGATACAAATGTTGATGACAAAGCTATCAGTGTATCGCTCCTCGACAAGATCCGAAAATGATGTGGTATCTAATCGCTTATTACCATGCTTCAATATTGGCTGACTAGCTGAATGATGCCAAAGGGCATCTCTCAACAGCACAGGATCTCCTGGTGAGCACATCATCTGTGATAGCCAATTGGCTTCTGCAGATACTCGACGGTAAGTGTCTGCTATCGCACAGAATCATTGCAAGATAGGTAAGGCTTTCTCAGCAAACTGTCCTATGCCTTGAACCTCAATACCACTAGGATTCTCGCCAGCTTTTCACTTATCGTGAATGATTTTGTTAGCCTTCCGGATATCACTTTCACAAGGATGCTCTGCGATAGAAAATGGGTCTGAAATGGACAGATTTCCATAAACTGGCTTTAGCTGTGCAGAGAGTGATTGTGATGCTACTTTTTGAATGAGGCAGCAACTTCAGCTCTTGTTGTGGCCTTAGCAATTGCAACTTGAAGGCTGGTTTGCTGTGATGCCATCATATTACATTCATCTTCAATAATGACAGTGGCACTGTCAGCAATTTTGGGATGGATCGTAATTAATGGAAGTGGAATCAGAGTTGCTGCGAAATGTTGTGTAAGTTAGTGTGGGGCTCTGTTCTTCTTCTGGCTGTTGATTGGTTCCAGTATCTATGTTGGCACCCTCCTCTTCATCCCCTTGTGGCTTCACTGGCTGTGCTGTTTTTGGATTTCCTTGGTCTTCAATCAAAGGAGAGTCAAGCTTTGCAGATAAAGCATCACATTTTTTGTGTCTAGGTGCTGACTGCTGTTTTTGTACCAGTTGTAGCACGTCATCAGCACTTAAATTAGCTCTGGGGTGGCAATGATGCTTGGTATCATCATGTGGCTCTCCATTGTCTAGAGAGTAATGCCGCTCCCAGTACTCATGACAGTACTCTAAAAGGCTAGATGATAGCCATCTGTCCATGATTTCAAATCATAATCTCCACTTTTCCAACCACATCCACGATAAGAAAATGTTTTCTTTCCTGGAAACCAAAAAGGTACAGTACACAATGCAGTGACTTGATGTGTGCCATTTTCAATCCTGATTGAGGCATTCTTGTTTTTTAATACTCAAATTAACAAATGGTAAACGCCATAGCATGTACTATTGAGTTATGGATGCACGCAGGAGGTTGCTAAGCACGAAAGAAGTGTAAGAGTCCCGAGGCGATAGCCGAGTGCGACTCTAGCTTCTTGAGTGCTTAGGAAACCTCCCAAGTGCATCCATAACTCAATAGTGCACGCTATGACGTTTACCATTTGTTTTATAACATAACATTGAGACATTGGAACAACAGAAGTCCTTTTATTGAGCTACATCACAAAAAAATGTGCGTGTAGTCTTACATGGCAAGAGAAAACAAGTGGGCGAAAATTCATTCATGACAACCGACTGGACACCAGTAACTTGATAAAGTTTCATCTTCACACAACTGTGAAGACAGTTTCACATTTCTGGGAGAAGGACATCGGCCATTTCTTTGGAAACAATGTCTGTCAAAAGATTTGTTTTGTAAACATTGGCACACACGTCAGCAGCGTACACCCTTGGGCAAATAGTAGACGCTGAATTAACCAATCAGTGCACACGCTTTGCTTTAGTTATGTTATAAAATAATTTATTTGAATGCAATAATCAGCTCACTTAATCAGAATGTCAACTAGATGTAAATTTCAGTTCTATTGTGCATTATCCAATTAAGTGCCAAATTAAGTTAGCATACCTAGCTAGATGCAATTCCTGGCCTCGTAGAATGAGTATCTTAAAGACAACAGCATAGTTGCATACCAGTGGGTCAGAATTTGATTCACTGAAAAATGAAAGATTTTTTTTAAGTCCCAAATAATTTTAGCAGACTGTTTGTTACTGCTTTTTACTGTGCAGCATATCAATACTTATTATATACATGTGCAGCCAGGCTTTTAGCCAGATGGGTGTCCAGGTGTCCCATGGACAGCCACTTTCTAAAGAAAATTGCTTTATTTTCCATATGTTGCCTTAAAAATTGCTCATTTGAGCAGGCCCTAGAGGACATTTCGGATGGCCGCTTCAAATTCTGGCTAAAAGCCTGTGTACAGCGGAAAAGAGGGAAGAAGACAGTCACAAGAACAGTTGTCTGATCCCTTTGTCACATATGCAGCAGAAATTTCAAATTGAGATGTTTAATAACAATAATAATAATAATAATAATAATAATAATTCCAGCATTCAGAATAATTCCAGAGCTTCAAAATAAATCCGGAGTCTAGATTAAATTTCAACCCAAAACAATTTGTTAACTATAACAACAGTAAGAATTTATTCATGTAAGGTATTAATTCCCAGTCAACAAATAAAATCACAACATTTAAAAATAGATGAATTAAGTAGCATGGTATTACCAATTCTGTTTGAAACATACAGAGATGTTAGAACAAATAACTTTCGCTGGGAAACTGTAGATAACAGGGTCAATGTTGTAAGATAGCTTTAGATAAGGCTCAAATACTCAACGCAACGTTAAACACTGTCAACACAATGTCCGACATAAGCCAACTCACATGTTTGCGAGATGTGGGGTGGCCCACAAAAACGTAAGGGACTCCACAGAGGGGTACCCACAAGTTAATATTACAACATCTCCCCTCTAACAGGATACAATGAGTCTCTGGGGCTTTTTAACTTGTTGCCCGGATCTGGTTGTAATAGGTGATCGTTCTGCATTTCTTGGTCCTGGTGATTCCATTGGTTCTGGTGCTGAGTCCTTTATAGAAGGTGATGATGGACATATTGGAGAGTCAGCACGCTGGGGACCTGAAGGAGGATCATGCAGCCGAGGTCTCATTGGATGATCATTTGGGACTGAGATTATCTGCCTTCGATTTCTTCTATAGACACACCCTCGTTCATCCTGTACTAAGTATGATCGTGGCAACACTTCTGCTTCACGCCATTCTCTATCTCTATTTGGCCGAATTCGCACCTTGTTCCCAGCTTCAAGTGGAGGCAGATCTCTACTCTGTTTGTCGTAATTCTTCTTAGAGACAAATTGACGTAGCCGCAGCGCTTTCACTACTCTATCAGGATCCACTGCCTGCGGTAATAAGAGACGTCGATGGGTTGGTATCATTGTGCGTGTGCGCCGACTCATCAGCAGCTGTGCAGGTGACACGCCGATATCTTCAAATGGAGTGTTGCGGTACTTCAACAGCCCTTCAAAGGGGTCTTTTTGGTCAGCTGCAGCCTTGTTCAAAATGCGCTTTGCTGTCTGCACTGCTCTCTCTGCTGCACCATTTGATTAGGGGTACTCTGGAGAGCTCGTGTGGCAAAAACCCCAATCTTCAGCAAATTGCTTGAACTCATGAGTGCTGTCGAATAGATTCCTGGTATTGCTGTATTGGGAACCATTATCGCTCACAACCTTATCCGGGACTCCAAACCTTGCAAATATTTTCTTCAGGTTGTTAATGACACAGGTGGCAGTGTTCTGACGCAGTAATTCAATTTAAAAGTATTTTGAATAGAAGTCAGTGACCAACAAGTATGTTTGGCCTCCATATTCAAACAAGTCAGTCCCGACTACCTGCCAAGGTAATCCAGGGATGTCATGTGGATGCAATGACTCTCTTTGTTGTCGGTTGCAGAAGGCATTACAAATTGAACAGGAGCTGACTTTGTCTTTGATCTGGGCTGTCATTGAGGGCCAGAAGACGTAATCTCTGGCAAACCTAAGGCTCTTACTTTCTCCCATATGAGCTCCATGGATTTCATCCAGCACCTCAGCCCTCAGTGGTCTTGGGACGACTATTCGGTCTGATTTAAACAGCAATCCATCCTCCACACTCAGCTCTTCCTTAAAACTCCAGTACTCTCTAGCAAGCTCATCAACCTGTTCTTTCTCAGACGGCCACCCTTTCAAGACATACTCCATCACTACTCTCGAGGTTTCGTCAATGCTGGAGGTCTCCTTAAATCTCTTCAGTGTGCTGCTTTCAAATCCAAGCTCCTCAATAAGATTGATTCCAATTACATCTTCTGGTTCACTGACTGGCTCTGTATCACTGAGAGGTGCTCTGCTAAGACAGTCTGAGATGACTTGCTGTTTTCCAGGGACATATCGCACATCAAGATCATACTTGGTAAGTTTCAATAGCATCCTTTGTAGCCTGGGGGGAGCATCATTCAGAGACTTGCGGAAGATAGACTCTAAGGGTTTGTGATCTGTCTCTACAATTACTCTGCGCCCATATACATAGGTGTGAAATTTCTGTGCGCCCCAGATGATTGCAAGCAGCTCTCTCTTGATGTTTGCATACCTTTTCTCATAGTTAGTTAGTGTTTTGGATCTGAATGCAACCGGCTTGCCGTTCTGTAGGATCACTGCACCAAGGCCTTTACTACTTGCATCTACATTTAGCACTGTTTCCTTGCTGTTGTCAAAATAAGCTAGTGCAGGTGCACTCGTGATGACTGATTTCAGATTGTTGAAGGCCTCTTGTAGTGGCTTTTCCCAAACAAATGCTGCATCTTTTTGGGTAAGTTGCGATATGGGTTCTTGTATGTCAGCCTTGTGCTTGATGAATTTGTCCAGGTAATTCACAGTTCCTAGTATGCGAAGTACACCTTCTTTGTCTTCTGGGGGTGGCATCTCATTAATGGCTCTGATCTTCTCCGGATCTGGTTTCAAACCTTCAGATGAGAACAGGTGTCCAACATAACTTACTTCTGGTACTCTAAGCTTCACCTTTTTAGGGTTGAACTTCAATCCTACCTCCCTGCTCTTGTCAAGTACTCTTCTCAATTTGTCATCAACTTCAAGCTGATCTTCATCCACTATGATTTCAACAGGAACCCCTTCAAACAGTCTGTCCATCTCCCTTTGGTAGATTTCAGGGGCTGGTGAGATACCAAAAGGGAGTCTTGTAAATCGGTATCGCCCCCACGGTGTGTTAAAAGTCAAGAGCTTGGAACTCTCCTCATCTACGGGGAGTTGCCAGTATCCACTGCATGCATCAAGTGATGTGAAACTCTTTGCACCTGAAAGTCGGTTTGCAACTTCTTCTACGGTAACCATTGGATAATGGGGTCTTTTCAGGGCCTTGTTAAGATCTGAGCATTCGGCTTGGTTCCTTGTTTGAGTTTCCAGGTCATTGATTTCATCTTCAACTAAGGTTAAAGATTGTAAAAGTTTCTGGTCATTCTTAGACAAATTATCCGGAATTACCATGCTGTCAATGTCCCTTAGAGGAAACCTTGGATAATTTAAGGCATCGTTATTTACTTGATCGAGTCTTGAAATGCAGTTAATAGATGCAGTAGCCTCAAGGTGTGATTCTGTTAGAGCAACTTGATATGACAAGAAACTGCCAACTTGAAATTTGCCAAACTTTGTTTCCACATGACCAACACCTGCCTGATCAGTCTGTTCATTAGCCATTTGAGATAGGCCCATATTGGGATCAATGTTTCTTAGTTGCTCCTTAAGATTTTGCTCGGTACCCAGATTATGGGTATTTTTCATTCTTGCATCATACACAAGCGGTTTGATACCGGACCGTGAAGTGGATTCTGCATCCTTTATTTTTCTCACTTCTACTGTCATTACTGGCTGAGGGGCAATGTTCTTTCCTCCACCCTTTTTGTGGCATTGCTGGAGTTGAGAAGTACAAGCTACGGAGGACTTTTGATCCCGTTCCTCACTCAGATCTTTAGTAGTAGTAGAAGAAAATAAAGTATACTTGCACATCTTAAACATCAGTGCCAATACGTGGTTACAAAATCCAACTTTACCTGCCACACACGAACAAGAAGCATTCACCACTTCTCCAGACAAGATACATAGGGCAATTTGCAGATTATGAGGAGGGTCGCTTTTTCTGAAACTATGGCAACACTTCCCTTTAAAGAAAAAGTATCTGGAATCACTCACACATTCAATATCTTCCAGGTATTCATCTTCTAAGAAACGCCTGGCCTTTACTAATCTGGTCGGAACGGTGTGATGATCTCCATTGGCGATCGCTTTTCCAGACTTCAAAACATGGCGATTCATCTGGAGCCACGTAAACATAGGCATCTTTTCCAGTGACGTTCCCCATCTAGAGCTAGGAAACTGTACCGATTCATTGATGTCAGGGTCAGGCTCAGATCTCGTGCCTTGCTTTTCCTTTCTATGGCTGTAGATTTTGTGAGGATCTGGATCCACGACATGTTTGTCTTTGCCTGTTCGTATGTACTTATACACTCGCTTCACCAGCTCTGCTTTTGTCTTTAATCCTTTTCCCGGGTCTCCACGACATTTGAGCCAAAATTTAAGCTCTGAGATTTTTAATTCCTCAGGTTTTCTTCCAAGAAGAGAAGCGCCAGGTATATCATTTTCCGTAAGAAATATCGAAGTACTCACCATTGTATACAAAAAGAGACGCGACGTGATCTTTTGGCCTTTCTGACCTCGTTTTCATGCAACTTGATCCAGGACTCTTGCGGTGTCCGCCATTATGAAAGTCGTGTATAGAGGGCTTTGAAAGTAAGTAATAAAATAGTAAGTAAGTAATAAAGTTAATAAAGTTAGAAAGTAAGTAATAAAGTTAAGGATTCTACGCAACTCATGTAGATATATATGTAACTCATCTGGAAAGGTTTTGATTAGGATAAAAAGATATAGATTTTCATTAACATATATGTAAGAAATCTGTTGGAAGAGTATTGGTTAAAACCGGTGGACAATAGTAATAATATTGATGAACAGAACTGCCAATACCTGTGCAACATGTTGAGAAGCCATGTACTCTCATGACAGTGTTGACGGCAACTGGCACCACTTTTTGGCGGGTACAAAATGTATCTTAAGTACACATGACAGGGCTGTCAATAAGCTTTGTAACCAATAAAAGCGGCTATGGCTGAGTATGTTTCATGGGCCCCTGATATGTACAGGTAAACTTGCCTGTAGTTGATACAATTCAAGGCTGCAGGTGAATCAAAACTTATTGACAGTCCAGCATGATGTGTTACATGTACCTGGCAAACATGCTAAGGAATTTCACAAGCAAAGAATCCTAGCTCACTTGATTGTTCCCTGTCATAGGTCTGCTGTGATTGGAGAGAGATCGCACTAACAATGCATGACAGAGTGTTTGAAGAGCATGAAGAGCAGCTTATTGACATCTATGATGTAAAGGTGAAATTATTATGTTTACAAATTTAAGTATGTCCTATAATCTGAAATTCTTGGCTTGCTAAATCTTCTGTTATTGACTTCATCTGATGGTCTTCCTCTCTACAGTGCAAGGAATGGGGGTTTTTGGTAAAGAAGTTATTTGGTATGCATCTTGGCACTGGTGATTATGGTCACCTGGTTGTGGATCACAGTGATATGGTTCTGCATCATTTTTGCTCTCTTTACAAACACTCTGGTCAAGGATTTGAGTCCTCCCACAAGCTGCATTGCCAGTTGTACTCAAAGGCAACAAACCATGATGCTTCTGGACCTGGCCAGTCCTGTGAGTCACCATCTAATTTTAAATTCGTATTTAAATGATGTTATTTAAAGTCAACTTCAGGTCAAAATAAATTAAAACTAGTTTGGCTAATTTTTTCTACATACATACATACATATCCTTTATTTAAGCACGATAAGACTTAAAGCTCAAAGCTTGTGGGGTTGTGTAAAATTAATTACAAATGAATTAATTATAGGGATAACTTTACTAACAAACTGCAAGTAAACAACATACAACAACAGCAATTATTATACATTGTAGTCACCATCTGTCTTCTCATTGGCTAAAAGCCTACAGTTATTCTGGGACACAGTGCAACCTACAGATTATTCACTAATCTGCTAGCGGATTAGTGAATAATGTGTAGGTTGTGTGTACAGTGCATGATTTCCAAGAGTAATATCAAGTTCACGTAAGAAAATGGCTTGTTGAAAATAAAGTGTGTTTGTCGTTATTTTCTTCATAACAATGTATAATAATACAATTATGAGATTCGGTTTTTGTGACATCCGAAATAATAAAGGTCTCAGTTAGTGTTATCAGCTTCAGTCTTCGGCTTCGGATGATAACACTTACCTCAATCTTGATTATTCCGAAGCCTCATCCAACTTTTTTTGTGTCCACAAAGGTAAGACATCCACTCGCACAGCACACCTCAAACTAGAGTGTAAAGATTCACTTTGCTTACCAGTACTCTCTCTTCAAAGAATGTGACATAGTTCAAAATGACCTCTTTTGCAGCTCCAGGGGATTCCTTGTAATATTTTGTCACTTTCTCAAGTGGCAATGATCTTTCTACAATTTCTTCAAAGTTCTTTAAAACTGCCCTTTCAGTAGAACCTAAGGGATAATAATTATAATAATTATTATAATTATAATAACAGTTACTGCAATTCAAAAACTAGTAATTAACAATATCTACGTATAAACAACGCTTGTTATAAAAATGAAAATAAATTAATTCCTCCTAATTATTAAGAATGCTGATAAAATGAGTAAGATACAAGTATATGGCAATGAACATCGATACCTGAAATAGATGCCACTTTTATGTTTGTTCTATCTATTTCTGTTTGCTGTCCTTTCCGTTCCTTTACAGTTACTCTTGGAAATGCCTGCAAATTGTCAGGACCATAATCAGACAAAGCCTCATTCAACTTGTCAAGGCTTCCAACGCGACAAGCAAACAATCCCAAAGAGCCCAAAATTTGTTCACAATTTCTCATCTCACAATGTAGAGAGCATAGGTTGATGGCACTTAGGTCTTCCTCCAGAAGGAAATTAAGATCATCTCGGATGCCTGAAGACCTATAAAGCAGAAAAAAGGAGAGCTTAAGTCTGAAAACTTCACCTGGGCATATCTGAAATTTGCTGCTTATCTCATTTCTTCACACTAGTCTCACCTTCCAATGTTTGCTTTAGATCTTAGGCAATCCAAACAGGTTTCATCTAAGTCAGCTCCATGACATTTACAAGCCTAAATACAAATAAAATTTGAAATTGTAACATTTTATTTCTTGAATACTTTAACATAGTGTTCAATTCAAATGTAAAAAAAATGCTGAATTGTTAATACTGGTAATTGCTATCAAGAAAACCAGATACACTCGTTTGACTACATGTTAGTTGCCAATCATAATCATTTAATCATTATGTTTAGTGATTATCACTTGATGTATTCAGAAGATACATATTGTGATCAATTTATCGTTTTCTCAACTGCCCTATTCCATCAGGTGTTTTATATAGCAATTAAAGATATCAGTCTTGATTGAATTACACTTTATGACCTACATGTACTTAACTTTAAGTCTATTCCACAAAACATCTCGGCAAACAAAGTAAAGATCCCAGTCTGTGTTGTTTCTTTGGTTGTTTGCCTTGCTTTTTTTTTGAGTCAAACTATTTTTCTCTATTTGTTGCTTTCTTGCATAATGGCAAATAAAATCAGGTTGTAGCCTATTCCTATTTTTTGGCAGATGCATTTCAATATTTTTGGCTTACAGCAGACTGGTTAATGATATTACAGGTAAGTAAAAAATAAACAAACATAAGTACTCTGATAGCATCATAAAATACACAAAATTCCACGTCATATCCTTTGCCTCCAACTTTGAAATCTTCATCATCTTTCTTCTTCAGTAGAAGTAGCAAGGCCTTGTAATCAATAGTCACTGCATGAAGAACAGGAAATTTAGGAAACATTTAAATGGATTACACACAGGCAAATTATTGTTCATGACACATGTACATATATAAAGAGTGGTATCATGTTCCTTTGTCAAATCCATATTAATGAACATTAATTGAAAAATAACATTGACATTGATGGTTGTTGTTATGGCAACACGATCATGAGTATGCATTTTGCATGCATGCATTATTTCTGTGTGCAAAAATGCAGATTTCAGGAAATTCAACTGATAGACAGCTTAAGTATGTATTAAACATTATAAATCATAATGATTCTTAATTTTGCAGGTTTATGTAAAGTACTAGTTTATACCCTTGCCTTTGTATCTCTTGAATTACTTGTGAAAGAAATTTTATACTTTTTCCATCCACCCACATGCCATATTTTGTAATAGCATTCTTTTGATGATTTAGATTCCTGAGTAACTGCTTTGAATTCAACCTAACAAAAAACCAACATCAGCATCATTAGCATTCTGCAGTGGACTACTATCGGCACAATTTTCAAGCCTGTTATGACTATTAATCTTATAGCCAACCAAGCATGCACATTGAACACTAAGAATAATTTCTGTTAGCAATATTATGCTCCTGTGATCGACCACCCCAGGCACATTTTTGAGCAAAAATGTTTGAGAACTATGAGGGACATTACAGCACTAAAGGCTGCCAATGTTTGCAAAGAAGTGAAGAGAGAAGCCTGGAACTGTTGACTAAAACTGCAGGCAAGAGCACAGGCTCGGAGCAAGTTGTAAAGATCAAATCAGGGTCAAACTTGAAGAGGACACACAAACAGGCGAAATATCAGGGTCTATTAAGGGTTTCCAGAAGTGTCAGAGAAGGTCAAAGCACTGTACACTGAATTTTACACTTGCATCCTAAAAATGTTATTAATGACCTGGAAAGTCAGCAACCTCTGGCCATTAAGTACCACATACGCTAAAAAGTTGATCATCTTTTATATGTTTGTCTGTACATATTTTGTTGTTTATATGTCGGTTACAATAGCAAAAAAGATAACCCCCATTGACACCAACATTTAAAATGATTTAAAAGATCCTAAGGACGGAGTTTGAGAGGAAAACAAGTCAGAAGGTATCATACATGTAAGTAACTGAGAAAGTAGTTTTATGAATTATTTCTGAATTAAAAGCAAGAATTCTAGCTAAACAATTGTTCTTGTGGCTGTGTGCTTCCGATCACCACTTTATGTTTAATTTGGAATCTTATTTTTTTGGAGGCTTGATCATAGAATATCAATCATATTCAATATAAATTGCCTAATTAGTTATAGGAACATCATTTTATGAGTGATATATTAAAAAAAAAAGAAATAAAAGGTTTAGTTCATACAATAATGTGTACGAAAGGCTGGTTTTCACTAGAGCATAAGCACAAGGACAAGCATAAGCATAAGCACAAGAGAAAACAGCCGCAACATAGACATAAGCATATAAGCAGAAACATAAGTACAAATTAATATTAGTTTATTAGGTTTAATGGATTGTATTCTTAGATTGTATTTCAGCCGCACCTATCTTTACGCGTATTATATTCTCCTCGAGGTCACGCGATCGGAGACTTGTACAATTGTATTTTATTTTACTCCATATTCTTCGATATACGCTGCATTCCCACGATGGGGAAAACCAGTAAACGTGCTAAAACATGCCCCAGCTGTCTCACTCAGCACAAAGAGCATCAATTCGGTCCAGTTGGGAAACATTGTACAGGACCACCTTCGACCGAAGACAACCACAGCAGCTCAAAGTCCAGCGATGCAGACAAATAACATTCCAAGTCTGCTGTTACGAACACCACAGCTTCGCCTGCTTCCCTGGACTCAGTTCTCGCCGCAATCAGCAATCTAGCCCTACAAGTTGACAAACTTGGGACGAATCAACAGCGAATTAATACAGAGGTCCAGCAAATGAAAAACACACCGCAGGGCGCCACTGCTTGCATTCAGCCAAGTCAGATGCCACAATCCAGCATGACCAAGGACCCATCTCTCCCCTGCAAAGATATTTCATATCAGCCGACCAAGCTGGAACAGTCACTTCTTCGCGGTGAGTATGTCAATTTTATTGACTTACTTAAACCACACAAAGAACATGTAGCTCACGGAGAAGACGGGGTAGTAGTCGACCAAGAGGGGAATTTAACCATACAGAAATCCCGCTCCCAATGTGCAATCGACTCCTTTCCTGCATGGCTTTCGACCTGGTCGGAATACAAACGAATAATTGTGCTTGCTAATCCTCACCACTATGGGGAAATGGCCAAATATTGTTGCATTATTCACCAAACGAGGCGAAAATTTATCTGGTCAGCGGTCTATGCCTACGATGTCCGCTTTCGGCAGAAATCCGCTAGAGTAGGGGGCCAGCGCTTCGATATTCTCGACCACTCCTTGTACATGACCACACTTGACGCCACTGCCCTAAGGAAGGACGCCTAGCAATGTTTCCGTTGTGAATCTTTTGGTCACGAGACCAGGGAATGTCCCTTTCTCCCGGCTTCCGCGTTGGAGACACCGTTGCAGAAAAAGAGCCCTTCGAACCCACAAGGAACCTATTGTCCTGCCCAACCATGGAAGCTGGAAAAGTGGTTCCATGACAACTGTGAAGAGTGCAGCCTGTTCCAATGGCATGCCTGCAATCTGGGTACAGGGTGCAAACGGGCACACGTATGCAAAGCCTGCCGAGGGCACCATGCCCTGGCAGATTGCACACAATCTGCCTGAACCCTGGTCCCCATTCTTTGTAGCCAAGTGGAGTGCAGCACTCGTCAACCATCCAGACAACGCCTTCGTCGAGGCGCTCCTTCACGACATCACGCACAAGGTAGAATTTGGCTACAGTGGACCAACAATATTTCAATCCTACCCCAATCACCCCTCTGTGCTGGACGCCAGCAAACACATCAAAGAATTAAACCGGGAACTCGACCTCAATCGCATGGCTGGTCCATTCCTTTCTCCTCCAACTCGCAACTTTGTCGGATCGCCGATGGGCGCGGTACCCAAAAAGTGCTCAAATCCTCTGAAATACCGGGTCATCCACGACCTCTCGTGGCCACGGGGCCATTCTGTTAACGATTTTATCCCAGCGGAACGTTTCCATTGCCAATATGACACTCTCGATCAGGCGATCTCTCTCCTGAAGCAAGCTGGCCACAGAGCCATGATGGCTAAAGTGGATTTATCAGATGCCTACCGGCATATCTTGGTCCGCCCAGAGTACTGGGAGTTGCTTGGCTCCACCTGGCCAATCTACGTCAATGGTGAACTGACAACCGGCTATTTTGTCAACCTATTCCTCCTGTTCGGCGCATGCAAAAGCTAGCCATCACCACTGAACTGCGCAGTGACATGAAGCAATTCATTTCCCTCAGCTCTCATGACGATTACGTAAAGTGGTCTGCCATGGTCACCAGGCATTTTTTTTCCTGCTCAGGTGTGGCGAGTTTACCGTCTTACACCCAAAAGATTTCCATCCCGATCGGCACCTTACTCTTCTGATGTTCAATTTCGTACCTCGCCCGATGGTACCAAGTTTATCGCCCTCAGGCTTAAAACTTCCAAGATGGATCAGTTTTGGAGATCGCACACTTTCTTCTCCGGACACAGCAAAAGTGACATCTGCCCTGTCTGCTGCCTTCAAACGTTAATACGCCATTATAACCCAAACTCACATGACTACAATACCACCCCTCTGTTAGCACTACAAGACGGCTCTCCCCTAACCCGCCCATGTCTCTTATTCTCTTCTTCACGTCTTCGCCTGCTAGGAATCAACCCCACCCTCTTCGGTGGACACAGCTTCCGAATTTGGGGCGCCACTTCTGCTGCCAATGCTGGCATTCCAGACCATCTCATCAAAACCATTGGGCACTGGTCCTCGGACTGTTATCAATGTTACATTCATACTCCACTGAACTCTGTCATTTCGACTTCAGAAACTCTGGCTAAACCGCCAAATGTTCCCTATGTGTATGCAAGTTCTACTTACTTGCCTTAATTAACTTTATTATTAGTTTGGGCTAACCTTCTCTTTGGGCAGTATATAGGTTGTCCTATTAAACTGTCTTTCGTAGCCCAACTCGCGTGGTTTGTTTGCGTTTGCATGTGTAATATGAATACTGTTACATTAAGAAGAATGAACACACTTATTTGTCTTGTGCCGTTTTCACTAATAATGCACTCCACATAAGCTGGATCACGTTACTAGTGAAAACGGCACAAGACAAATAAGTGCGTTTATTAATTCTTATGTTTCTGCTTATGCTTAGTATGTTTAATACATGTATGTCCCAGCTGTTTTCACTGGTGCTTATGCGTATGCTTGAGCTTGGGCTAATGCTCTAGTGAAAACCAGCCTTAATTGTTTTCAATCAGTTCACACACAAAAAAAGAAAATGGGGACAGCTTTAGGTAGAACTATTACTAGTTTATAGTTGTTTCATTTATCATGATACCTGATTTAAGTGCTACTAACCTTTTTTCTTTACAGTTCCCTATTGCAATGGGGTAAATTGACAATGCACTCTCAGAACTCTTGTTGTCAAAATTAATGGGTGCCAGTCCTACAGCCACTTGATCTTACCTATTTTGATTGAATACAAAAATGCATATATAAATAAGCAGCTTTTATGAAACATATTTCCAAACATATATAGCTATACTTTTGAAATAATTATTACTAGATAATTATTTTATACATTAAAGATGACTTCCAGTCTATACTGTGCAGACTAATGAGTCCCGTACAAAAGAATAATGCCTATTTCCCAAATGAATACAGTCAATATTTTTGCATCTTTAAATATAATATTATTATTATTCCATATTGAACAAAACTTAGCAGACCTACATGTATGCTTAAAGCCACCTTAAAGGACAATTAAAACAACGGACACCTCCAAGGGGGCATCCATCAAGTTTTATGTTGAACTCTTTGTCTTCTGTGTCACATGAATGAAGACGCTGCTCCCTTATTGCCCACACAAGAACAGAACTAAGGTCAACATCACAAGCATCAAAATCTGCCTCACCAACTTTTGCAATTTTCAAAGTTTTTGATACCGCAGTGAGCACTATTTTCTTTACGGCTTTGATTTTGTTCTTTGATAGCAGTACAGGTGTGTCCTCAGATCTCTTAAGGAAAATTTAAAAAAAGTCAATGCATGTATATCTGTTTGGGACCCTCTTCCTTAAACCCTTGCTGACATTATTTTAATAATTTCCCACCCCCACCCCTACATGCACCTCAAGATGAGAATGACAATCACAATCACAAGATAATTTAGGGTTACTTAGATTTAAATACTTATTCATCCATCACTATGGTTCTATTTATCATTATTATCACTTAAGCTTAACTAGAAGTTGTTTCAGTGAGCTTAAAGACGTACAGTACCGTGCAAAAAGAATGCAAATGAATTTCCTCGAAATTCGGCTATTGTTCCCGCAAAATATCGTAGAAATTTCGAGCGAAGAATCGTGATTTATCGGGCGATATTTCGAAGAAAATTCGTTGAGCGACACGAAAATTCGCTAATCTAAGAACGGTATTTCGATGAGATTTCACCAGAAATGAAACGAAAATTCGCGTAGCTAAACAAAAAATCACAATCCCGAAACGATATTTCGTTGTGTCGGTAAGCGTATGGTATTTATGAATGAATGGAACTGACAACTGTACACACAGCCCTTCGATGACCTTCAAAACAATTAAGCTTAAGCAATTAAGCTGAGTGTCAACACAACCCGAATGAAACTATTCAAAAGAATTCACAAGATATTTCAAAAACCTACAAGCTTAACGTTTATTCGATCAATAGTTTGTGTATGAAGAGATACAACAGTGTGATGCCCTTACCAGTTCGACTGTCAATAACATTCTATCTAAGCTTACATTCTCCTCTGTCGTGAAGTCCTTCGACTTTCCTTTGCCGTTCATCATTCACAAACAACTCAACATGTCGAGTCTCCTGTTGAGGCGTGGTGTTAACCTCCACTGCCGTAAAATGAATGCCTAGCGTGCGCTGGTAACGTCAAGAAATGCGCCCTCGAATTCCCTCATGGACTGACGCCATTTTGGATTTCATTCCATTGTTTGCCCTCCATATAAGGAAGGTAGGTCCCAGTCTTCAGTGAGTTGTGTGTGTGTTTGTAACAGGCAAACGAGACGTACATGTATTGGGATGAAACAAAAACTTAACTTTTCCAGTTCAGACGTCTTTAAGTGTACACTAGTTCATGTCTACGAGCTATTTAATTTAAAAGGGGGTTTTATGTAGGTGATGAAAGGCAAGTTATTGGTTATAATCATTCAAAGTAGTCACTTTGTGAGTCACTGCGCGAGTGAAAGTGCACAAAAGAAACCGCTTTTTGAAGTTTCTGTTTGCATGAAGATAAATTGTCTACATTCTTCGGCTTTTTCTTTGCCGAGTAAAGTTTTATCAAAAAATGGTTTAATTGTGATACAAACTAAACACAGGGTTGAGACGGCATTACCGCATTGTATTGACGGCTAGTTGGGAGAAAATATATCCTGGCGGGGCCCAACAGGAGAATATATTTTCTACCAACTAGCCGTCAATATAATGCGGTAATTACATTATAATGACGAAACATGGATTTTAATCTTGTCTATTTATTGCCAAATACAAATACAAATACAAGAATAGAACAGCAAAAGTGAAAAAAAAAGATTCCCAAACCTAGATCTATAGAAACATTGTGCCTATTGTTGAGAGGTAAAAAAAAATGCCTAAGTTTGTCTATTTTTATTTCTGGTGTTTTGGCATCTCTTGCCGATGCTAACTTTGCAAGTTTCCCACATCCTGTTCAGCTCCTCAGAATTTTGGCACTGGTATCCGAATGTCTGCACAACTTCCGCTGGAAAAAAAGAGAAACTATGAATAAGTTTTGTGAAAATTCTCCATCCTTAACCATCCTTGTTCCTTTATGGTTTATTATTATCTCTTTGGTGTCTTTTTATCTTCAATTTACTTAATTTTCAGGTTTCTTTCAGTGAAATGGAAATTTTGTACCCGGCCAAAATAACTCAAAACACCGTGACTGAGCTCCTTTAAGTATATTTAGGTCATGATAAGACAAACGTAATGCTATGTTTTTTTTTCTTTTAAAATACGGTATATTCAAGTTCATAACAGTATGTTTTAGCAGCCTAAACATACTTTGTTTTGTTGTCAGAGACCGGCGTTTTCAATATGTCAACTAAGCTTATCCTTTATCGCAGCTATAATCTTCTGGTCAAGAGCATCAAAGTCTTTTGTGCCGTGGACGGTAGAGCGCATTAAGATGTCCTTTGAAAACAGCTTATCCACCAAGCGCAAAACCAGTTGTGACGGCTTTACTGCAGCTTTGGCAAAATCATATTCCGCTCTTTCTAGTCGGACATCACGACACCCACCGACAGGAACTGTGCCCATTTCTAAAAGGAAAGACACTGACAGTGACCACTGTAATGACACGTACACGTTGTCGATAAGAGTACAGACAGCGCTAAGCCACATTCGATTTGTTTAATTTTTCAGTGGAAAAGCTATACTCCTACATATTCTGCAATGATTCCATTGTTGAAAAAAAAACGAAGAATTCATGCCACAGACGATAAGTAAAAATGACGTCTGTCTCTTTTAGGAAAAAAATCAGATCGAAAACTGTGCATGCTAATCTAAAAGCGTGTGTTTTGTCATACCTGGCATTTCTCTGTCCATCGGGTAAACATCTTCCAGAAATCTGTCCACTTCCGGAAATAATGGAGTCACTGGAAGGACTGATGCAACGCCATGGTCTGATAGAGGAGGTCTGGAATAAGCTGATGCCATAAAAGGGTATTCCACTGAAGACTGCCTGTTACTAACATCTGGGGTGGACACCTGCTGTGGCTTGAAGGGCTGCTGTGGCTGCTGCGGAAGGCTCTGTGAACTCAAGGACTGTAGCAGTTGGTCCAACTTTGCCTCTTGCCTGGCGAAAGAACACTCCAGCCATTCCAGAATGGTTCTAATCGGCCGCATTTCTGATGCTGACTCAAGATTTCGTTGGCGTTCCTAAAGCAATAATAAAACTTATGTTAGTGACCACATGTGTGAACATTTCCCCTAATTATGATATTGTTTGCAGTTACTGACATTGATATTGGAAAATAATTTAGTCTAGATTCATTTTTTTTTTCAATTCAGTCAGTGATTAATTAGGTGAAGATATTCGTACACAAAAGTTAAACTGACTCAAACCTGTCGTTTAGCCAAAAGAAAAACTGCTTTTTGATACGAAAATGTCTTAAATCCAGATTACAATCACATATATAGCAATTCAATTGCAAGTTTTTAGTTTCTGAAGAAACTGTTGTGTCTCATCGGCGGGCGAAACACTTAGTTATGCAGAAACATTTAGTTGTTTCAAAAATTAGAGTTGATCTAGGTAAATTAACCGTGGCATCGAGTTTGTGAAACTGATGTTACATGCATTAGCCCTTCATCAGAACAAAGCACAGGTCTCCCAGTAAAACAGTGTCTGCACACAAGAAGTACAAACAATGATTACTTACACTACTGATCGCACTGTTTGATGTGTTGATGGCCTTTGTTGTCATTTCTCTGACACCAGATTGTTTTGCCTCGGTCTCAGAATTACTGTCTTCTGGAATTCGCGGGTAACTGTTTGGCTGTCGTGTCGGCTCAGGCGGGTGAACTGCAACTAAAGCTGATGACAGTGGAAGATCGTCGTCGGAGTCAGAACTCTCACCCATGGAATCTTCAATGAGGGAAACCCTGTTGGGTGACTCAGCAGCAAGGATCTGAAACATCAAGTAAAACAATCAGTGTATGACTCATGATAGTCGCAACTCTATTTCAGTAGTAACTTATTATAGCTTCCCAAACGGCAACGGTTCACATGCAGATCTCAGAATAATTCGTTAGTTATAGTGCAGAAAGCGATCGGTCATATATTTAACACAATAAACAAAGTAGCTTGCAATTACTTGATATGCTATCAATAAATAGCATGTGGCACAAAATTTTATGGGGTTTTAATGTTCGTGATTTTAGTGGTTTTTTCCTCCACCGGCAAAAAAGTTCCCGCATTAAAAAGTCCCTGCAAAAATTTACTTCGCTGGCGGAATTATGCATACAAAAAACGTCTCTTCCGTTCAATGACAAAATGATGAAATTAGAAACAAAACGTTCAGAAATAAAACGATGAAATTGCCTTTGGTACACACCGATGTAGCCGCCAAAAAGCGTATAGAAAATGATCGTCTGAAGGTATATCAGTTACAGTAATTGTGATAAACTAAAACCCTCCAGGGAAAACCAGTCTTTTACGAAGGCCAAAAATTAGATCCCACAAAATACAAAAATCACCGATCCGTAAATTTAAACTCCCGCCAAAGTTTCGTGCCACACGGTATAGTTAACGCTATGCAACGACACAGCTAGCAGTGGATCTTACCTTAGACAATTTCACGAATGAAGAAAACTCGCTCAGCATGAATGGAATTAAAGAAATTTAGCGAAAAAAACATGGCAGTTGTTAAATACATACTTTTCCTTTTGGTTTCTCTTTTGGTTTCTCCTTTGGTTTCTCCTTTCCTGGCTCCTTTCCCTTTTTAACTCTTTTTGCTTTCTCGGGGGATTCCGTTGTGTCAGACAGCTGAGAAAAGGGCAAATAAGCAGCGTTAAATACAGTCACAGGCATCATCAGTCATCAGTTTGTAGTAAGAGTAAATAAAATTATTAACAATGAAAGGAAAAAAGGAACAGTGAAAATGAGAAAAATACAACTTACCAGTTTTCTTTTGGCTTTAGCTCGACACTGGGGAAGAGCTTGCTGGACAGGAGTAGGGGCTGGCTCCTCAACTAATGGGTAGCAAGTCAAGACTGCTGAATATTCCTTTTTCGACTTCCCCCAGATAACACGGACCTGCTGACCCTCCTTAATCGGCGACGGTTCTACTATTGCAGTCCGAAAAATGTCAGAATAACAACCTTGACTCCAGGTTACTCGAGCGATTTGCTTGTTCATGGTTTTTGAAGTTACAGTTGAGTTCGTTCTGATAGCGTAGCAAGTGATAACTGAATTTTTTTAGGTTGACCTTTTTATAGCAGTTTGAAAGGCCATTTGGATCACAAACCCTGTATTGTGATTGGCTTCTGTAGTTGTTATTATCATGTTTACCGTCTTGTTGTCATTTAGATTTATAAGCAACAATGGAGTTTACAAACAGATTTACTAATTACGAAGACAATCAGAAACAATACGTTTGACCTTCCCTTCGCGTGTCAACAAGATTATAGTGTATACGCACAGCTTCTGAAAAAGTGGTTTCAGATGTTTGCGAGGAAGATATAAAGTAAAGCGAATCTGTTTAACAGATGTAGCACTAACTGCTAAAAAAAAATTGAAGTACGTCTCTGAGAGGCGAGGAGAGAAAGCTTGCCGAAAAAGTCACACCCTATTGTTGAATCGGTTCTATTGAATTTGAATTGAATTAAGATGTCCTTTGAAAAGCGCGCCAACGGGTTGTTTTTCATAATGTTTTGCGACTTCTTAAAAATAAAGTCACACTTTATTGTTGAGTCAGTTCTATTGAATGAGAGAGAAGCTCTTATTAAATGTGCAAACAAGTTGCTTTAATTTTTTTTTGTTGCGTTGTGTTTTTTATTTTAATCTGGAGTAGATGCGGGGAGGTGTGTTTTCAATCGGTCCACATTTTAATAGTTCATTGTTTACTGAGTCGGTTTCATTGAAGGAAAGGCACTGCGGCACGTTAATCCGTGTCAACCAGTGCTGTTTTGCTTAGCTTCAGTGAATTAAACTCTTATTGAAAGCATCCCGCGGACTCAGTGTCTTTATAAAATAAATTATCTTTAGTCTGTTCCATTGAACTAAACAGTATCTTTAGTTTAGTGAAACAGATTTAAAGATAATTTTAATATGTCAATGCGTTGTTTTGTTTTGTGTTTTTTTTTCTTTCGTCGATTTCGTTATCGTTTATAATGCGCTGTTTTGCTTCAGTAATATTTGGGCGCTCGGGATGTTAAACTTGCTTGTTGACATCACGATGATCCATTTGCCAACTCTAGATCTGTTTTGCACATTTATATTGCAAGGAAACATTGCTTTCAAATACTAATGTGAAGCGGGATGAAGCCAAATTTGATCCGAACTCTTAGCGAATAATTTAGCAATTTACCACGTAACAGCAAGCACCATCAGTACTCGCTTATAAAAAAAAATTAAAGAAAGCCAAAATACTCAGAGCTAGTCCCAGAAAGAACTCTTACGCTACAAAGGTAGGTAAAAGAGGATAAAAGATAACTGTTTCTGTTTTATTGGTCATTGACTTTCCTCAGATTGTTGGCTCCTAAAGGAGCCGTTTTTTTAAAGTTCATCGAGAACTTTTAGTACTTGGTTGCTGCTCCATGTAATTCAACCACAGCTGGAATGGCTTTGTACAAGACATGGTCAATATATCTCGCACATTTCGTTGCATCCACCTTCTTCCTCCAAAACTTCTTAATGCCGTCGATCAGTTCCTGTTTTGAGCGGGGCTTGACCTTTGTTTCCAGGTAGTATTTCAGCTCGTGCCAGAGGTTCTCAATTGGGTTTAGGTCTGGGCTCTCCGGGGGGGGTTGGCCACCAGTTGATCCCATTCTCCTCAAAGAACATTTTGGCTGCTCGTGAAGTGTGCTTAGGGTCATTGTCCTGCATGAAGCGGTGATCTGGGAGCTGCGCGTTAATGAAAGGCACCAGATGGCTTTTAAGGATATCGCAGTAAAGGTCAGCGGCCATGATTCCTTCGAAGATGCAAATTTTCGTCCCACCTTGTCTGCTTATTCCAGCCCAAACGTGTAATTTCAGCGGGTGCTTCGGTTTAGGCTTTCTTCTTGCAGGTTCGCCGACTTTCCTGTAACATGTACGGCGAAATTGTTCAAGGGAGACTGAGCATTCATCAGTAAAAATGACGTTGTCAAAAGTATCGCCGGTCTCTAAAACTTTCTGGGTGAACTCTAAGCGTTTGACTTTGTTCGCATCTCTAATCAGCTGACAGTATCTCGTTCGTTGAAGAGTCCAGCCCTGCTGTTTTCGGGATCTCCGCACTGTTGATGGATGGACCACGACTCCACGTCTGGCTAACTTCTTTTGGATCGTGTGGCTGGTTGTTTTATCATCCTTCCACATCTGATCTTCTATAAATGCTCTGGCTTCAGCATTTAACTTTCTGGGTCTTCCAGTACTCGTTCCTTTCTTCGTGGATCCCGTGAGTTTCAGTTTCTTGATTATACGCGTGACCGTTGCGAAACTGACTTTCAAATCTTCTCCTTTTAACACCTTAAACATCTCCACTGGATGAAGATTTTGTCGATAAAGAGACTCAATTCGAGTACGCGTGTAGTTTGATACGGTGGGCATGATTGCTCAGGAGTAACTGACGATCGATCTTTGAATGTATGGATATAAACAATGGTTGCCATGTTTACGCGACCATTTGCATCACACTGTGAGCATGGAGATGAAGTCTCAGGAGAGTTAATGAACTGGGTAAGTTTGAATTTTTAAATACAGAGGGATGTTTACATCTGTTTTCAAACATTGTTCATAGAGCGAATTTTCGTGCGACTTTTCGCCGCGCTGCGAACTCTTTCTCTCGAAAGTTCGTTACTCTCAATGATATTTCGCGTGAATATTCGCGCGGTCTTGCGAAGAAGAGCCCGAATTATCGTTTTGATTAAAACAATAGACCTTTCGAAAATTCGTCGAACTTCGTACGAAAAATCGTTTCACTCGAAATTTCTTTAAATTTCATCGAAAAGCACTGAAAAGTCGCGAAAAGTAGCGAATTTCGTTTGCATTCTTTTTGCACAGTACTGTACCCCACTCTTTCCCAGTCGAGTTAAGTTCAGCAATGTCTGCCATGCTGAGTCAGGCAACTGTGTTTGTAACTTGAAATACACCCAGTCTGGAACACGCATGCTTTCAAATATATGCGCTTGTGTATCTGGAGAGAGGAGCTGAGACAAGCCCTTCTTGGTACCATTTGATTCCATTACCAAGTCTATGACTTCTGAGATGGTATCCCGTACCTTTCCTCTCTCCTCACTTGTGCCACACAAAAAGGTGTTCCCCAGGACAGAAGCGATTGACTCATGGTAGTTTTCAGAAATGTCCTCCAGGGCAGCGTGAACCTTCCTGCATTTTTTAAGCACCAGCCGTTCTTGTTCGTGGATCCCAAATCTGGACAGATCTTTGTATCCTCGATTGAACTACACGAGGAACTCAGGCATGATTTTGACGGTGTCGAGGAGAAACACAGAGAAGACAAATCGGAAAAGGATGAATCGTTCAAACTTGTTTCCATGAACGACTTGAATTCTGCAATCCGAGCTTGAAGATCCTTTATCTGTATTTCAAGAGAGTCTATCTTCGCCGTTCTTTCAGCGAGCAAGGAGCTGAGCTCCTCTGAACTTTGGTGGATTTTCCCACCAAAAGAAATGTCTTCCGCGCGATCGGGGTCCAAATCATTGTCCAAATCCAATGCGACAGAGTCTAGCAGACCATGGATTGGCAGAAAACATGGCAAATTGATAAGACTGTGTGGTGGAATACCTTTGTGACGAATAAGGCCAGCAATTAAGCTGAACGTGGAAGCGACGAAGATGGTATTTGGCATTCTGTTGAACTCAACAACAACAAATGCCAATTTGGCTGGTTGGAAGTAGCAAGGAATGACAGGTGTACACGACTTCTAACAATGGAAACTTTTGAACCACGTGCATAATCTTTGACCCCTTTGTGATTTCGCTCTTACGAGTATGTCGTTAAGGGACTTCCTTCTTTCAAAAGATATGAGTGGTGGCTCTTTGAAAATTTGCCGCAGAGAAGGCTGGTTTTGTATCAAGTGCCATTTTTGCATTAAGACATGTTTGAGATTAGGCACTGACGGTTGACATTGTGTTACAAAAGGCAAGATATCTTTTCGGCTTTCGTATTTTTGTTGTAGTGCTGATACCCTTTCTGTGAATTTGATATCTGATAGGAGTGTCTCGATCAGATTTTTTGGGTAACCTCTAGCAAAGAGAGGTGATTCGAATTTAATAATGTTCTCTTCAAATCTTGTTCTTGAAGAGTTAGTGCGTAAGAGTCTAAGAGCTTCTCCCTTCACGAATCCTTTTTTGACACCCGGCAGGTGAGTAGAGGAAAAATGAGTGTATTGAAAGGTTTCAGTTGGCTTGAAGTGTGTTTTTATATTCAGGATGGATTGACCTCTGAATCGTTCACCTTTGCACACAACTGTATCCAGAAATGTAGTTTCAGTGTTGAAATTTCAGCTGTAAATTTGATTGTAGGGTGATGTGAGTTTGCTTGTTTGATGAACTCGTCTATATCACATTTGCTGACATCCCATAAAGAAAAAATATAGGCAATATATCATTTCCAAATTGTAGGTTTTACGACACTATTGCTAAGAATATGTGTCTCAATATCAGCCATAAAAATATTTGCAAAAGCAACGGCCATTTTAGTACCCATGGTGGTACCATGGATTTGCAGATAATTCTTACCATTGAATTGGAAGGAATTCTCTTCAAGGATAGGTCTTAGCATTTCTCTGATATATTGTGTGGTGATTGGAGGGTTATTTTTATGAAAGTTTTCACATGCCCTGCATACTGTAGTTATATCCTTCTCTTGTGGTATATTCATATATAGACTAGTCACGTCCATAGATACAAGGAATGCGTTTACTCTCACTTTCGTGTTTTCAATGAAATTGATAAGATGTTTGTGATATGGAAATAGGCTGGAGTAATGTGTGAACAAATGGTGATATTCTTTCCGTAGGCCCATTGCAGCCTGAGATAATTGGTCTTCCTACTAGAGTAGGTTTGTGGATCTTTGTAAGGGTGTAGAATTCCAGAATGCACGGTGGATTTGGTGTTTGAGATAACCACTTTCTAGTCATGTCATCAATGTAGTTGTCACGGTGTAGTTCTGAAATCAAGCATGACACTGTGGTGTGTGTTCTTTTACCATAGGTTTGTCAAGAGGCTTGTAACTATGTAGGTCATTGATTAGTACTTGGCCCTCTTGTATTTTATCATTTTTACCCATGACTACCAGTGTGCTTCCCTTGTCTGCCTTTCTGAAATTAAGATCTTTGTTTTGTTTTAAAACACTTAATACTTTATGTTCTTTACGTGACAAGTTTGGTTTTGGTCTGGTCATTTTTATCTCCACGATTTGTAGTTTAACCTCTTCCAGGTAGGTTTCTAATGTTACTGATGGTTGGATTGGTGGTTCCCAGTTTGATTTGACATAGAATGGATGGATGGATTTGTTTTCCCCCGTGAAAAATGTATTTTAAGCTCATTCGTCTGGCAAAATCGTTGTAATCTTGCAAGAGACGGTGTTGTATTTTATTTTTAGTGACTATGGCAGTTGTATAAATTTCAATCCCGTGGATAGTAATTTAATTTTGTTATCTGTGAAATTCGTTTTGGATAGCTTCTTTATAAACCTGTCATTATTTTTTGTAAGTGAAGAGGTTAATAGTTTTCTGTGTACATTGCACTTTCTGGTTTTTATTTGTGTTTTTGTCATTTTTGTCTGTCTGTGTTAGTAGTGTGAGAACACTCAGTGAACAGACGTGTACTTTTCAACATCTTTATTGTTTACAATTTCTTTTAATGTTGACAGTAGAGTTGACACATTTTCAGAGTCCATTCCTAGCATAGCTGCTAGGTTTTTTACACTGATGTCAGCCTATGGAGGTTTAGGTTTGGATTTGTTCTTTAAGCCTCTCTCAGGAGTGCTTTCTTGTGGAGTTTTTCCTTTTTCCTTTCAAAGCTTATTTTTTTTGTCTGTCGAGGCGGCAGTGGTTAAACTTAGCAAGTGAGAAAAGAAAACCTTGCTCTGCTTTTTGTTTGACCGCCTGAATGTCTTTTTTGAACTGTTTGTCCGGCGGGATATTCGCCTGTGCACTATAACGTAGTGATTTAGGACAGGTCTTATTGTCCAAGTGTTTCTGTAACTTATTTATGGACTCCTCAGTTCTTTTGATTTTTGCCTCCAGTGAGTATAGGCTTTCTGCTTCTACTTTCTTTTCCTGTCACCTCCGTTTGTTTGGTTCTTCACTGCTATCGGTTTTCTGGGAGGTTGGTAACTCGGTATTTCGTCCTCGTCCTTGGGTTCTGAGATGCCCTCAAACTGGTTGTCCGTTGAGCATCCAGGACGGATGTCATCTATAGGTGTGTTTAGCGGGCTCATTTCAGACAATAGGTTGTCCTCCATGTCCATGATCATTTCAGCAAGCAATATGTGTGGTTTTTTAACAAGACCGTGGTTTCGAATCTTCATGATTCTTGTCAGTTGCTATCTTCAACTATTTATTTGGGGAACAGTAGAAATTGTCGGGAAATCTCGTAAATATCTTGTTTCTCAAAAAAATCGCTGGTCAGACACCACAAATTTCCTTCTTGAGGACATACCAATGCTTTTGAGGGTCAAGTGATGGACTTGTTATCCTCGAAAGACTCGAAATGTTGAAATCTGACGGAGAGGCTATCGTCGAGTTGGCTGCCTCCATGTCTTCACTTCGAATAGTTAAGAAATCAAAACCATGATGCTATTGAACTTTGAAAGTCCTGCCAAAATATTTCTTAATAAGTACGAATTTAACTCAGGTAATCATCCGATCACTGCAGATCTGTACTAATCGAAAAGAACAGGAAAAGTGTACAACAGCAGCAATGTAAACAATAGTTAATTTGGCGCGGTACTGGAACCAAATTGATGCATTGCGTTACTCATGCTTGTTTGTCACACGGCAAAAGGCTGCAAATACAACCGTCTCTCAACAAGACTGCCTCTGCTCCTCTGCTGTAACACCCGGCCAACGAACACGAAAATACCCCGTGCGAGGTTAGCATTCGTCGCGTCAAGTTTCAGAGTAAAACAGAGACCTTTCACTGCTCCCAGTGGGAGCGAAGATGGAAGGATGCACACGGCAGGCTTTTTCAACAGTCGGGTTATGATAGTTGCAAGGAGACAAAGCAAATCAGGCAAAAATATGACAGTTAAAAAAAAATGACGTGCCACCAAAGGTTCTTTGAAGTATGGTGTGCTTGTTTGACATTCGGCAAAAATAACTTCAAGATAAAGATAAAAATATAGTCTATGAGAAATCTGGCATTACTCAATGAGGATGTAGGAATCAGCAATTTATTCGTGTTAAAACATGGTACATTTTTTTAAAACTACATTAAATCTCTAAAATATTGGCAAAATGGTTGCCTCGAATGGCTTCGTGTTGCCTCGCGTTCAATAAAGACGTCCCACGCAGATTCACGATGTCTGGTTATTATATTATGTTTCAGTGTAATTAATTTAATGACATCTACAAAACACCTTTCTCTCGCCTGCCGAAGCATCAGCTTACGGCGCCTGCTGAGAATTTTTTTCTCGGGCAAAGCTTGTCATGTTAACAGAAGAGAAACCATTCGGTGGGATACAAGTTATCTTGATCAGGAAATTTCTTCAGCTCTTACCGGATGACTTGGATGAAGGCATGTTTATGTTCCATTCGCCTCTTTTCCAAACTGGAATTTCACATCGCTTTGAGCTGGCAGAAGTCATGCACCAAGTTAACAAGGAATTCCTTTCTGCACTGCAAGAGACAAGGGTCAGTAAATGTTCTGACAAGACAGTGGAATGTTTGTGTTCTCTTTCAAGAGTGATTGGCAGTTTGGAGGAGACCACAAGTCACATATACTTTAAGAAGCTATCAGGAGCAGTGCACAATCGAGAAGCCTTGCAGAAACTTGCAGGACTGCAGTTTGTCTTCGAGGCCAAAAAAAAAAAAACAGTGAAACAGGAGGCATGAATTGGCCTGGTAGTGCTGTCCTGTATTTAAGGCCAGGTTGTCCAGCAATGCTGGTTTGGAATTTGAATGACAAACTGAAAAATGGCAGCAAAGGAGTATTTCTTGAGTGTGTTACTGATGATAAACTCAAAGTATGGTTTCCAGACATTGGCTCAGTTCAAATCGAAAGGCAGTCGTGGTTCAAAAGGAACAGGCAAGGGAACATTGTTGAGAGTATATATCAGTTTCCTCTGGTTTTGTCATATGCTGTTACATGTCATAAGTCCTAAGGTCTTACACTTCTGGCTGCCGTTGTACATTGTGCGAATGAGTTTGTTCCTGGGCTTACATGTGTAGCTTTATCACGGGTGAAAGAGCTAAGCCACTAGCAAGTGTTGAATTTTAAAGGGCAGTCTTTACTTCCTCCAGATCCAGAAGTGCTGAAAGGATATTCCACTGTTCTAGGCGATTTGTTCAAGGATCTACTCCTGCCGCAACAAGAATCTTTCTGTTCATTTTTTCACTGTCCAAGACCATTACACCCTGGAAGAGAAAGATGACGACAAAACTTTCACATTTCCGGAACAGCCATGTGATGATCCTTTTGCGTTGTACTATGAGCAAGATGATGAGGAAATGGTGAGAGACATTGTACAAGTATACCATGAGCTTTCAAAGCTTGATTCTGAACTTTCCACGCCACTTGACTCTGTGGCAGTAACAGAATGATATTCTCACGTCCACGAAAATTGCAAAACTGTTAAGTGGATTAGCATGAGACAGAAATGCTTGTTTCCAGCCGCTGGCTGAAGAAAGTTTCGAAGGTAAGACAACTACTTTCTTGAAACTGATATGGCTCTGCTATTATCAATTTTTCAAAGATCATGTCATTGAAAACCCCAACAAAGTGATCTTTAACATTTCACAAGGAGCGTTCACTGGTTGTACAGCCAAGCTTCACAGTTTCCTAAATTCTCCCGAGTTTGATGAGTATTTGAAAGGCCTATTTAATTGCCATGAAGTAAGGCATTCCCAAGAAGAAGTTGCAAGTGCTTTAAGTATCAAGCTGTACAATTTGTTCCTGGGAAATTTAGTGCAGATCATCTCCAGCAAGCATGAAACAGAAAGTGAAGAGCCTCTTAGGTTCAATGTCTCTGAAATGGCCGAACCGGGAAAAGGCAAAATCAGGCAGATTGGTGGATGGGCAATCAGGAGGTTGCTAGAAAATGAGAGAAAATATGCCACGGACAACATCCACACCAAAGACAAGTGCACCTTGCGGAAAGCGGAGGAAAGTGTTTCAATCTGCGACCTCATCAAGGAGACCTTTCTAATACCCTATACACAATGAGAAAGCTCCACCAGCCAACCTGAGATGCTGGCTGTAACTGAGGCGAAGCAGTTTCGGGAGAGAGGGCTCCTGCATATTTCTTATGCTTGCTTCAAAGTGTTCATGCTTGTGGAGCAATTACGAGTTGATCTTATGAATTCACGCAAACTTCAGCAACACAAGCAAGATCTCATTTCTTGAGCCTATGAAGAGCTGACCAAAAATGAAGAATTAAAAACTCTCTGGCATGCCTGCTTTTCTGAAGATAATTTGATCACGAAAAAGGTGAGCAAAGTGAGCTTTAACACAGAGGGCTTCTGATAGGTTGTGTAAAAAAACAGCCTATTTTGGCGGAATTTTTGGGGCGAATTTCACCAAAAAATGGTGGGCAAATTTCGCTGGAAAGTGATCGGTTTTGCACTGATTTTACAAACATTTTTAATGAAAAAAGACACAAATTTAGCCCTTTTGTGGAAAATGACGGGTGTTAGCTTATGCCATAACAACAGTAAAAGAAACACCGAACACTTATAAAAGTGTTGCCTTCCTATAACCTCATTGAGCACGTGGTTCTTTTTAACAAAGATGATCATTTGCTCTTTCAACAACAACGCACTCGAGAAATGCGCCAATGTCAAAGCTTTTTACATCGTGGCCACTGCCCAGTTTTTTTCAACATTAGTCTACATGTAAGAACGCCTAGTAGTTTCAGGATTTTGTTTACTTGATGCAGTAATGGAATTTCCAGCTAATACGGAAGTTTATGGCAAGTAAACAGCTTCAATAGCCAAGATAAGTTTCAAATATGATGTACCAACAAGTGTTCGGTAAGATTTCTAGCACATTTTGCGGTATTTTGCGTGTTATTGAGAATTTTGAGGGATTTGGTGGATTTGTTTCATACTCGAAATTCGCTGCTACGCGAGTGCGCAAAATTTCAGAAGCCCTGTTAATACCTTATCTATACTGTGTAACATGTATTTCTGTTATATATCAGTTCAGTAACAGGTATCATAACCACAAAAGTTGTGAACTACTAGCTCTAGTGCACCCTCTTGTGCCAGACAGCACGTTTTAATTCCTAAGAAATATAACTAAATTTTACCAGTGGCTGTAACCTTAAGTCTTTTAAGCTTATTTGTGTTGGACAATTTTTGAAGACAGATTAAGCAATGTCAATATAATTTCAAAATCTTTTACTCATGGAATTGTACTTTCAGATCAATAAAAGTGAATGACACGCTAGCCGCCTTAAGTGCTCATACGGAACAAAATCTTCCACTCATGAAATGATACTTTCAGATCAATAAAAGTGAATGACACACTAGCTGCCTAGTGCTCACACAGAACAAAAGGCCTCACAATAACATTAAAGAGGAAAATTAACTTAAGTGTAACAACCAATCATTCCTATTGTCAATGCTAGGTCAAAACATTTGTTGAATGTTGAGAGGCATAAAGTGCCTGTCAGCAAAAATGAATCACTACTTTTGAATCGGAAATTCAAACTTTTTTAACATGGTAATTTACACAAGATAATGGTTGACATAGTCTGTTTAATTAGAAAATCACCTTGTACTATTATTTCTGGGCACATGTAAGCTACATGCAGTTAATTCACTAGAGTTAATTCCAGCATTGCTTTTTCTGCTGATGACTGTTTGCCCAAATCGAATGGAAATCTGTGTGGATTCTTGTTGGTGTTACGTTGGGTTGTTATTTTGGCCGTTACAGGCTATAACCTGGCTATACCATGCACGATTTAGGGTTGATGAAAACACACCACTAAATTGTAATCGGTTACTAACCTTTACATGTTACATAAATAAGTATTCAGATGAGAGACGAAAAACTTATAATCGTAGGGTTCCTGCACATACACGACTTTCATAATGGCGGACCACTCGTGCGGAATGGTAACGACTAGCATCAGAGCAAGACTAGTAAGGCCACATCGAGAGCGCAAACATGGCAAATGTATGCTAATGCATGTAAATGTGTGCAAATTCTTTCTTGTATGTAGCCGGTGTTTTATCTTATCATTCGATACTTGAAGTCCAAGCTTGTCTTCATATTAGTGTTCACCTGGAGAGGAAATTCACAGTACTTTTGTATTTGTGCGGAATTATGCCCATGAATTGTTGCGTGCCACTCTACACAAAGAAAGATTATCGGGACAAAAAATGGCAATAAGGTGTCTTTTTTTAAGTTTCCCGATGGAGAGATTCGGCGACAGAAGTGGATTCATGCCATCAGAAGAGATGTTGGAGAACATTTTGAAATAAAAGACACAACAAAGGTTTGTTCCGGGCATTTCAGGGACAGTGATTTTGTTAAGACCCTCGGCGGCCAAAGAGGTCTGCAAGCTGATGCTGTTCGTTCAGTGTTTCAGTGGACTCACATCTCTCTGCAAAAGTGTAAGGCACCAACCTAACGAGAAACTGTCACAGAAACAAGCCACATTAGTTTTCAAGAACCTGAACCGCAAGAGGATCTAAATTACTCGGAAAATTTAGTGGATGAAGCTGAAGAAGAATGTTTGACCCACTGTGAAAATGTGAAAATTGATACAGAGACTCGAACAGATGAGATACAGGAGGACATCGAAACAGCTCTAAGACAACAACTAGCAGATCTTAAAAGTGAGCTTGAAAAGGCTCATCGACGAATTGAAGCTCTGCAAAATCAACTGTTTAGTGTCGAAAGATTTCAAAACAATAGCAATGCCATCAACTTTTACACTGGATTTGCTAGCTGGGATGTGTGTATGGTTGTTTTTAAATACCTCAACCCTGGTGGTAAGGGCAAAAACATTAATGATTGGCTTTCTTCAAAACCAATGTGTCTTCAGATGTTTATGACGAGGATGGGACAGAAGTAGATCACTAAGACCAATTTATGAATTTTTCCTTGTGATGTGTAGGCAAGACAAGACAAGGTTTTCCTGAAGAGCACTTGGCCCACTTTTGTCATGTTTCAATATCAACAGTTGGCAGAATTTTTATTACTTGGATCAACTTCATGTACTTAAAACTAGGGCAGATAAACATTTGGCCTTCAAGGAAGGCTATTGATGACACAATGCCCAAAGATTTTAAACAAAAATACAGCTCTACTAGAGTAATAATATTATAGATTGCATTGAGGTGAGATGTCAAATGCCCAGCAGTTTGCATTTGAATGGGGAGTTGATCAGCAACTGTCAACATCACACCACCCTAAAAGGGTCAATTGGCATTTCTCGTAAAGGAGCAGTCACTTTTATCAGCCACTGGCAGCATATCAGACAGGGAGATTGTTGTCTGCAGTGGATTGCTAGATCTGCCTTATCAGGATGGAGACTCAGTCATGGCTGACAAAGGCTTTACAATCCAGGACTTCCTGCCTTTAGGAATATCACTAAACATTCCTCCCTTTCTTGGAAGTTCTGATCACATGCCAGCACAAGATGTTATCCACACACAGGAGATTGCAAGCCTGCGTATTCATGTTGAGGGTGCTATTAACAAAATTAAAAACTTTCACATATGGGATAGGGTAGCGCCTCTCCATCAATTTGCACTGGTGAATCAAATGTGGGCAATTTGTGCCATCTTATGTAATGCACAATCAAGTATTATATCTATTTAAATTCAATGCTATTGAAAATGAAGAAAAGTGTTTATTACTATACATGGTATCATTTACTTACTTTTTGAATTTATGAATAGAAAAGGACAATACAATAATTTAATGTGATGTCCAAAAAAATCCATACTCTCACTAGGTGGGTGTCTTTTGGTTTTGAATTCCCACCCCCACCCCGCCCCCAACAGTTCATGCATTTCTTTAAAAATTTTAGTCTTTAAAATCCCTCTCCCTCTTGGAATTTCAAGTGACCCTCCTTGTGTAGGGTATGGATATTTGTGAAACCACACTTTTGATTTAGTGAATAGAGCATAAGTAGTTTTCCCTGAATACACCATGGTCTGCAAACTATTACAAAGCTGTCTATTTTAGGAAAAAATAGAAATGTGTGCCAGGGACAGCATAGTGAACTGCCAAGGCCATATTAAAATCTGAAAACTGTAAGCTTCATTTACATATACATGTACAATGTGATAATACTTTCAGGTATCTTATCTTTGGTTCAGTTATCCATATTTACTATTATTGTGCAGAACACTTCATAAGTGAGATGAGCAATATTTCATTTTTAAGATATTTTTCCTGAAATTTCATGTACCGTAAAAACTCGTGTATAAGCCGCACTCGTATGTAAGCCACACTCCCAACTTTCGAGCTTGATTTTGAAAAAAAGAAAACTCTTTAAAAAGCGCTTAGCAAAAGAAAGTGATTACTTGTACATTGTAAGCTTCGTCAAATCTGATGCTGTGTATTTGCTGCGAGCTAAATAACTCTTGAAATACCTTTTACAAGCTATTCTTCAACGGAATTTCTGATATCCTCCTAAAGAGAGGCTCTTTTGACAAGATGTTGCCTTTATTGCTAAAGGCGATAGTGGAAAACGATGAAATTCAAATGGAAATCTGAGCAAAACAATCTCTGACCGATCGATACAAAATGATTGCTTAGTAACCATGCAGTCCATGAAACGATAACACCAGCATTTAGATCCCTTAAATTGTTCCAGTCCTAGCCTTTGCGCCACTGATTTTGCTTTAAGGCATATGACATTGGTGGATACGCCAGTGCCAGCTTTGCGTTTCTCGGTTATCCACGCAGCGACTTCTTTTTCAAGTTCAGGAAATGCAGCAGATCGACCACGTAGAGCTCGCTTGTTTCGCGGTGTTTTCAGCAGCTTTTCACGTTGCGAGCGCCAGCGACGCACACAGCTTTCATTTATACTGAACTGCTTTCCAGCGGCACGATTTCCTTTTTCTACAGCATATGCAACAACTCGAAGTTTAAAAGACGCAGTGTACGATGCTCTGGGAGAACCCCTTTCTGACATGATGACAATAAACTGACAGTATGAAGACACGTGTCGAATGTTTTGACTCTTGCGCGGATCAAACAGAGTAAAATCTGATTGGTTTAAATAGACAATAAACAGACAATCGGTTAACCATGCTCAAGTTGCGAATGACTTGATCCTTGTGTTTTCTTAGCACAAGTTTTTGTGACATTTCACGATCATAGAACAAATATACCTACAAAACTAAAATGATTTAGGATCCATGCTACATAGGTAACTGTATAAGCTGAGCATATTATCGAAAATTTGAATATAAAGTTCCTTGAGAATCAATTTTCATGCAAAAAACAGGTTTATTTACAGCCACAAGCATGCGGCTTGGTTAGGTCACTTAGCAACGCCTCACAGATGCACTCTACTTTGATTGGCTAGCTAAAAACCGATAAGAAGTCTGGGCCGAGTCACGTAGATCGATCGAATTGAACGATCGAACGAACGATAAACAACATGAAAAAGTTCCATTTCACATCAGCTGTGCGTGGATACCATGTTTATAAACATGTATGGAAGCCTTCAATTGGTGAAAAACTTGTTGCTCGACGCAAGTTTAACAATCCTATGGATAAACCCGCGGTGCAAGTTGTGAAGAACACCGAAACAGTCGGTCATTTGCCCCGTGAGTTCTCACGAATAGCCTGGTATTTTCTTGCACATGGCAGAGAGATCAGTATTGAAGTGATCGGTCGCAGAAGGCATTGTAAGCAGCTTTGTGGAGGAATGGAGATTCCATGCCAGTTAGAGTTTAGCTGCGCAAAGGAAGTACAAATGAATCGCTTGAAAGAACTACTCGCGAAGAAGATTCAGGTTTAAAACCTGAAGAGACAAAGGCTCCTTTAGGAGTCACCACTTCTATCAAAAGCAATGATCAACAACAGCAACAGGTTTCAAAATGTTGAATGTTTATTTACTTACGTTTTTAAGTGCTATATCTGACCACTAACTAGGCAATTAGCCCCCTCTGAAAACAATGGTCTCGTATATAAGCCGCACCCACCATTTTGAGCCCAAAATTTCAGCAAAAAGGTGCGGCTTATGCACGAGTTTTTACGGTATATAGATTACACCTGAATTTTAACATTTGGGGTACCAATGATTTGGGTTTCATTATCTCAGAACTTACTGAGCAAAACCAAGCAAAACCATACATTTTCTGGTTCTGCAAGAACTAAGCAACAAACTAAAGTAAAAATTTAGTCCTTTACTACCATTATGGGCCCCCTGGAGTGATTTAACTTTCACAATGACCACACCCAATACACTACATCAAAATTCTATCTCATGAAATATGCATTTCTAAATTGTACTGAGAACACTTTTAATCAATAGTGTAAGAGTGAAGCTATAACATGATGAAGGAAATTTGAGCTATCATCACTCCTGTTGTCATAGCAACCAAACCTCAACAGAAATAATACTTAAGTTCTGGAAACAATATCTTATAAACTATGACTTATTCCTTCAAATGCTATCATCATTTTGATTCTTTACATGTCAACAATAAATGCTGAAAATTTCAGTCAAATTGATTGAGTTCTTTTAAAGTTATGAGATTTTTAAGTTCAGTAGTCGCAAAAAAGGAACTTTTCGGGAAACGACTGCTAAAGATCAGAGAGTTCAAATTATGTCTAAATGTCAACTTCACATCAACTTATTTACACAAAATGACTTCATTTGTTAAGGCAAACAAATGCAAACCACAATGTCACTAAAAAAAATTTTTTCTTGGCTTTCTTTGACTGCAGCTGGGCATGTCGTTGTCAGAGCTACTGGAGAACTGGAGTGGGTCAACATTGTTGAACTTTCCTGCACCGTATGTTGCTTTTTCAGTTGACTTTTTCTCCTCCTCTGCCCTCAGTTTTGCTAACCTAATCTTCTTTCTCGCATTCTTGTGCTGCTGGGATGACTTCCACTTTGCACTGTCGATCCTTTTCTTGTTTTTCTGGGCACTTCCACTCTCGGCATGTTTTCCTCATGTGATCCCAGCCTTTTCCATTACAAGCTGCTCACCAGAAGCTCCTTCATTGAACTGCATAACAGCACCAATTGCTGCCATTTCAACCCTTTGTGGGCCATAGTACTTATGCTTGGGGGCTCTCGTCCACACTAAGCTGTTTATGCTTTCATTATTGTTCTGGGAGAACCCCGTACGAAAATGTCTGGCCTGACAATAACCTAATTTTGGTCTAAATTTTTAGCCTGACAGAGACCAAATTTTAATAGCCTAACCTTAACCTTTTTAAGCCTCGTGTTAACCTTAAAAATGGACCTTAATTTTTTAAGGCTCAAAGCCTGACATTCTTAAGGCTCGCACAGGCGGAACGGCGGAGCGGAAATATGGCCTGAAAATGGTTATCTTTAAGGCTTACATTTAGCAATAGTAAGGCTTAAAAGAAGCGGGCTTGTTTGGCTTAAAAGGCAGGCTTGTTAGGCTTAAAAGGCAGGGTTGTAAGACTTAAAATTTTAAGGCTTGAAAGAGCAAAATTATGTAGCAGCTTGATGAAAGGTTCGCGTGATGGTTCGCGTGACGTGAGGTTTGCTTATTGTACACACATACCTTCACGCCAAGCTGTTTGTGACATCACTGTTCCATGGCGACTTAGAAACCGTCTAAAACTCCAGCTGTACAGACGTTCAATAACTGTTTACAAATGAGCAAATTTCGAGGCCGTTTGTAGTAGGTGTACTGAAGAAATGAATACAGCCAGCCATACTCGGTCAACAGAGGCAACGCACGCACGGTTGCTGCCAAGCTAAATGTAAACATGCATTACAGCGCAAGATTGACACTATAGCTTCGCTGATCAAAAAACCATTAAAATTAGATGAAATTCCAGAGCAACAACAGGAAACAGCTCATTTATTTAAGGTATAATAGCATGCGAAAACATTAACAAGATTTCCAAGTCCTCTAACCATATGATCGATCGATCGATGTATGTAAATTAATTGCGATCTTAACGATAACTGTACTTTTGATTATAAAAGACAAGGGGTGTTTGGTCCTACTTGTAAAATTGAAGGTACTTATAGTCCTGTCATATCGACAATTTTCGCTTTTCTACCGGCTTTCACCCTCGTGTAAGTGATCTGCTGCGTGAAAGCCGAATTCACCTCCTTGCTGTTGGGATATGCTTTCTCGTTCTGGATGCAGAATGCCGTCAAATATTCTGTGAATTGAGAAAACACAAAAAGGTCAAATCAGGTACAAATGAAGGCAAGCAGAGAAAAGTGTTACACTCTACTCAATCTCGCACAGGAACTACTACAAAACTACAATGACAAGACGTTTTCTCATTGATCCTCGTTTCGTTTTCATTCTTGGCAACGCATGGGATTTTCGATCCCATAATAATAAGTAACCTGGGGCTGGGCCCAGTCCCTCACGTTCTACTTGTAACACACTCCCCTCCAACAGAAATGTCGTCCCGACATTATAACAGGAAATACAAAACCAAAAAGAACAATGGTTAGGAGGGAGCGTCAGTTCTCATCATGTTTCAAACTGAATACTTATTGTGGCAGTTCCATTATCCGCAGGTTTTGTCTTTAACAGTTTGTAACTAGAGGGAAAATCCAACACAAATTTCGCTTATGAGTTAAGTCACAGAAGGCGAGCAACAGGTCTGCTTGTCCATGGTTAATACTTGGAGTAATCAGTTGTGACTTCAGGAGTGTTCATTACTGGTTTGTCCATAGGGGCTGTGGTATATACTGCAGCTGTGGAATAAATGGGATGTGCGGGGTGCAGTGAACACACCGGCAGTGAGGTACAAGCCAGTTGGCCATGACTTGGTAGGGAAGTATCACCTGAGGGCATTGAATTGCGTTTACTACTGGGTTTAAACGTTGGTACTCGGGTACCCCCATCTGACTGTAAGTCAGAATCCGAGGGGGTCGTCTCTCCCTTTTAGGTCGCGTAGCTCCCTCTAGGTGTTCCTCTGAATCTGAATTGTTATTTTTCTCAGGGGCCATATCAGTCACATCTAGAACGGATGAATTTGGCACTGATGAGTCACCAGTGTCCACTTGTGGGTCAGGTTGGTCCCTGGTATCTGACATAGTGGCACAATCTTCATTATCACAGTGGTCCTGTGGGTCCATAGGAGGGGTGTCTACTTCCGCCGGAAAGGCTATTTCATGGGTGACTGGAGAGGACAGTGTGTTCATCTCATACTCATCATCGGAACTCTCTCCAATGTCTTCAGGCTGAGGTGGCACTCTAGGTCTTAGTTGGGTGGTCTTGGATGATGCTCTCGTTGGTTTAGGCAGTGGTAAAGCATCACAAGGAAGTAGCAAGTTACGGTGTAACACTCGTTGTTTCCCACGGCTTAGTTCTGGCTTTACTCGATAGACTGGACTATCAGATATGCGTTCCTCAACTACATAAATTTGCTCTGCCCAGTGTGAACGGAGCTTTCCAGGTCCTCCCCTTTCTGAAAGGTTTCTAACAAGTACGCGGTCGCCGGGGAGTAGGACTGTTGCGGAAGCCTTCTTGTCGTAATACACTTTACTCCTGGCTGACGATTTCTGGGTGTTCCTAGATGCTAGGTCGTAGGCCCGTCTCATATCTGCTTGCCACGTCTTTACATAGTCCTGGTAATCACCCTGTTGAAGGTCGTTGTCTAGGTCAAACAGCAAATCAACTGGTAATCGTGGGGAACGGCCAAACATCAGGTAAAATGGCGAGAACTCAGTCGTTTTGTGTCTTGTGCAGTTGTACGCATGTATAAGCTTGTTTAAGGAATCTTTCCAGTTCGATATCTTTTCCTCCGGGAGGGTCCTTAGCATCGAGAGTAACGTTCGGTTCATGCGTTCTACCTGGTCATTGCCCTGTGGGTGGTATGGAGTGGTTCGCGAGCTGGCAACTCCACTGAGATGTTCTAGGTTGTGGAACAATTTGTTTTCAAACTCACCACCTTGGTCGTGATGTATTCGTGCTGGGAAACTGAACCTTGGGATAAACTCATTGTAGATCTTCTCAGCAGCAGTGCGGGCCGTCTTGTTGCGCGTTGCATAGGCTTGGGCATATTTGGTAAAGTTATCAACAATCAGCAGTACATATTCATATCCACCTTTGCTCTTGTCCAGATGCAGAAAATCAATGGAAACTACTTCAAAGGGTGCTGATGTCATCAGGTGCATCATAGGTGCTTTCGTGACTGTGTTTGGTTTCTTCTGTTGATGCATCTGCAACGTTGTGTCACAAAATACTCTATGTCACGGTACATATGTGGCCAGTAGAAGCGGGACCTTGCAAGTTCTGCGACTCTCTCCACTCCAAGGTGTCCCATCTCTGTGTGTAGTTCTTTAAGTACCACTGGGATGAAGTTGTGTGGCAGAACTAATTGTATCTTAGAGCTTGTTCTTCGTCGCAGGATACCATGTTCATCAACTTGCAGTTTCTTCCATTCTCTCACAAGGTTGGTAACTCCATGGGGTTCATTCTTCAGTTGGCCACCACCCGGTTTGATCCCGTGTGTCTTGTAGTAAAGCATGCGGCATATAGCACTATCCGAGTGCTGTGCCTCCTTGATTTCACTAGGGCTGAAGGGTTTTAGATTCAGATCCTTTAATGTCGGTTCAGGAGTTGTCAAGTCTGCGGCAATTGCGGTAACCCATGGGATTGTGCCTTTTGCCTGTTCCCTAACTGCTTCCATGGTTGCTTCAAGGACATCTTTGGGTACTTCCTCTGTACAATCGCTCATATACTTGTCTATGTCCAATGGGATTCTTGACAGAACATCCGCGTCAACATTAGTCTTGCCCGGTCGGTACTTGATTGTAAAGTTATAATCCGCTAACTTGGCCAGCCACCGATGCCCCGTGGCATTCAACTTTGCTGATGACATCACATACGTTAACGGGTTATTGTCAGTGAAAACAGCGAAGGATGGAGCATAGAATAAGTAATCCCTGAATTTGTCAGTAATTGCCCACTTTAGGGCCAAGAATTCTAACTTTCCTGAGTGCAAGTGGTAGTTCCGTTCCGCGGGCGTCAATGTCCTTGCGCCATAGCCAACAACTCTCAATTTCCCCCCTTGTTCTTGGTAGAGCACCGCCCCAAGTCCTTCGCTTGAGGCATCTGTGTGCAGTACAAATGGTCGTTCAAAGTCAGGGTAAGCCATTACCCCTGGCTGCATAAGAAGTTCAATTAGGAAGTTTAATCACTCTTGGTGTCTTTCATTCGACGGGATTTTGTGATTTGATGACGATTGTCCTTTCGATGTCGGCAACTTCCACTTGGGGTGCTCTTTCTGTCCTTTAGCTCTGCTGGGCTGGTCACTGCATTCTTGAACTGAAAGTAGGTCATAAAGGGGTTTGGCTAATCTGGAGAAGTCGCGAATATATTGGCGGTAATAGCTTATGAAACCCAGGAGTTTGCGCAATTCACCAACAGTTCTTGGTTTAGTTTCCTTAAGGGCTGCCACTGCTGCAACGTCTGCTGAGTCCATCGTGTAGCCATCTGCTGAGACTATTCTGCCTAAGTAATGAACACGGGGCTTAAACAACTCACATTTCTTTGGCTTCAGCTTGATACCATTCTCCTGCAAACGTTTAAGTACCTTTCGCACATTGTCTACATGCTCAGAAAATGTTCTACTGTACACCAGGACATTATCAAGATATGGAATACATATTTCATCGCGGAGACCTTCTAGGCATTTCTCCATGTACCTCTGGTAAGCGGCCGGTGCGTTTTTAAGGCCAAAAGGAATCCGGTTCCACTGGTATAAACTCCAGGGGGTGATGAACGCTGTTAGATGTCGGTGTTCTTCTGCTACGAATCCTTGATGATATGCCTTTCCTTGGTGTAACACTGAAAAGTAAGTGTTCCCACTGAGACTATTCAGGATGTCTTGGATGCGAGGGATGGGCTGGTGGTCATCCTCAGTTTTGCTGTTTAACTGCCTATAGTCAACACATAGTGTCAGACTGCCGTCTTTTTTTCTCACACACACCACTGGGGAAGAGTAGGGTGACTTTGAGTTGCTTATCCAACCACGATTGATCATATCCTGCAAGTGTGACTTTACCTCTTCGTACAAGGGCTTTGGAATTGAATTGTATGTTTTTTGTACTGGGACGTCATCTCTCAGGTTGATTTCCAATTTCAAATGTTCGGCACATCCAATGTCACCATCATCTATAGCGAAGGCCCCGGATTCTTCCCTCAACATCTCCGTGACAATCACCCGTTGCTCACTTGACAAATGGCTCAAGTCAACTGGGGGAGTCCACTTTGCTTTACTTTGTTCGGGCTGACTTGGCGCCCACTCATAACTGGTTGCCTCACTCCACGTTTCACCTTCCTCTTTCTCTTGTTTCTGTTCAGCTTCGACTGGCAGTGGCGTGACGGACTGCACTAACTGTATAGTGCCCAGTTCTGTCCGCCTACGTAAGGTCATCTCTCGTTCGGTGTTGTTGGATACTGGAACCTACATTCGGCTCGAAGACCTCGGGGAGATTCGGTGAAGACAGCCCTGAACTTCTAGCCCCTCAGGCCACGCCCCTTCCTCTTTGGGCTCAAACACAACAGGCAAATCTTCTAATAGTCCAAAGTGTACCTGACATTTGACTCTCACAGTCTCTCCTGGTGGGACACGTATGTCTTGTCTGCCGACTCTGAGCATACCGGTGTCAGCTTCATCATCCATACTTTGGATGAAATTAACCAGTGCTCTTGCTTCGCCCTCTTTCACAGATGGCAACGAGTCATTCACTATTTGGGGCAATAGGCTGGTTGTGTTGGGGCTACTACTCCTCTTAATGACCTCTTCAATGACATTAAAGCCGATGATGGGATACTCCTGATTATCTTCACTTCCTATTAGTATGGGTACTGTCAATGGCTCCGAGTACCCGTCCTCCCCAACCAACTGGAACTCTACCTCAATCCAGCCATCATATGCGATTTTTGTACCGTTCACGGCCTGGAGATTTAATCCATCTTCCCCCAATAACTCGCTTATGTCTCTTACTGGCTCGTTTGGTAGGTTAATTTCTTTCCAATGTTTGGACACAACACAAACTTGAGCTCCGGTATCCCACAGGGCATCCACCTTTTCCCCTTGAATCAAGCAGGAAACCACACATTTTCTTCCCACTAATTTGGTGAGTTTAGAGCGTTGTCTCGGGGTTAGGTGGGAACTGAACGACGTTTTCAATGTTTCAACACTTGCCCTTTCCCTCAGTTCAACTTCGCTAATGGCTTGACATAGTTTCTTATGCTTCTCCCAATGTTCCCTTTGACAAACTTTTGAACAATAGTGGCTAGTATGGCACTGTGAACACCGCAAGTATTGATGTGCCCAATCCTCCCTCTTTCCACAGTTCATGCATTGTTGGGACTGCTCATGAATCGGGGGGGCTGCTCCTTGTCCCGTGGGGGCAACCCTTGTCTGTTTCCCTGGGGGCTTGCTGAGTTATAGCCCCTTCGGCTTGACCTTAGGCATTGGTAACTGAAGTGGCCGACATCACCACAGTTGAAACAATGGTTGCAACAGAAACCCCTTCCTTGTCTTTCACAATTCCAGCACCCTCTAGGGCGAACCCTCCCTTGCTCTACAGGGTTGTACTGGGGTGAGGGCTAGCGCGGCTTTGTTGTTCCATGCCCTCCTGGATAGCAGCCAATTCCGCTTTCAACTCTCTAACTATAGTAAGAAGGTTAACTTTTGGTGGCTTTTCTGGGGTTTTACTTTCAACTGAGGCATGGCTGTCGTCATGGGTGGCCAATTGAGCTACAAGCTGTGTGGGGGTTCGGTTTGTGAGCTGGTCATGACGGGAACCAAGCTTCTGCATTCTTTCTGTTTCATTACTAACTGCTGCATTCAATTTCTCAAAAAATTCTTCATCTTCCACTTGGGTGTTTTGCAGGCATGGTTTTATCTCCATTTTAATGTTATCATTCCGTAACCCAGTTAATAATGAATGCAGAAACATGCACTGTACCAGCTTTGGGTCATACTTCAGATCAGATCCTGCTTCTTGAGATGCAAACAGTACTTTCTGCTTTAGATCAAGGAGGCGAACAAGAAAGTCCTGAGGGGTCTCCCCAGCTTCCTGTACTGCCGAACTGAGCAGCTGATACATTTCCATAGCCCCCCTTTCTTGGTAATGTGACCAGAGTATTTTACGTAATCTGGCAAGATCTAGATCAAGTAGCTCCTCAATCTAAGGCCTGGATTGATGGCTTGAATAACGGCCTCGACAATTTCTTCTTCTTTATAGCCCCGTTTCAATCCAGCGTTAATTTGGTGAGCAAGACTGGTAAAGCTCAAGCGATCTTTCTGACGTGAATCTCCAATCTGTCCCGATTTTTTAAATTCCTTCCTGAACGGTGGAATCGCTGTGGTTTCTTTAGGCGTAACTGCATTTGTGCTTGACTTGACAGCAGACTTCTGATCCACATGTTCAGTTTTCACACCACCCTCTTGTTCACTCTTCGCGTCCTTCGTTGCCGGTTTCTTTTCTTTAATTGTTTCTCTGAGATTCGTTAGTGCTTCAGTTCTGAGTTCTTCGGCGTCTAAATATTTCATTAGGATTTGTATTAATGTCAGACGTCCCGTATCTGTCTCTTTAACTTGGATATGTAGCCCCGCGCAGATTTCTCGAAGACTCGCTTCGCTAAGCTGACAAATTGCTGTTCTCACCTCTATCTGAATCTCTTCAACGACTTCTATAGACATTTCGATGGTTTCTTTGTCACGTCGGGGTCACCAAATGTTACACTCTACTCAATCTCGCACAGGAACTACTACAAAACTACAATGACAACACGTTTTCTCATCGATCCTCGTTTCGTTTTCATTCTCGCCAACGTGTGGGATTTTCGATCCCATAATAATAAATAACCAGGGGCTGGGCCCAGTCCCTCACGTTCTACTTGTAACAAAAGCAACTCTTACCAATAGAGCAACATGTGGCCCTATAATAACTTCGCAAGCCAAAACATTCCCCTGACCGCGAGGCTCGCTTAGCAGCCAAATATCACGTGACTTGCTCAGCCTACCTTTACAAGCTGCCACTTTGTAGCTATCCAATGGCAACTTTGGAATGGACTGCTTGGAAGTCGCGGATTTAGTTGTGGTGGTGTGAATTCCAAGGCCGCAGGAATTAGCTAGCTCTTCTTCGGAGAACACCAGAGGTATAAGTTTATTTAATAAAAGAATGGGGCTCTTCTGGCGTGCTCCTTGAAGAGCAACTCTCAGTTTGGTTCGATCAACAAAAACATCGTAGTTGTCGAGCAGCTTCACCGTTGTGGAGTTTGAATTGTTCTGTGGAATAAAAATGGGTTGTCAGACTTACTATATTGTTTCTTCCGTGATATGATCAAAGCTACTTCTCAGAACGTCGGAAAGTAGCTGCTGTGTTTTCTAGGCAACAGATACAGCAATTAGCCCCAGCAACGATCCGAGTTGTGATGTGTCAACTCAGGTCTTATTCAACCTCTCTCTGCGTACGACCTCTCTTTGCGTACAGTCGGTTTTTGTTTCTGAAAATTAGAAAGCAACTGTACGTTGAATGATATTCTTCAATACATATATCTTATAAGATGTTTTGGTGTGTAGTATCACTGTATATTTTTACGAGTTGTGCCGTACTTTGAGGAGCCCGTAGGGCGAGTCAAAATGGAAACAACGCGTAAAAATATAAAGCGATACTACACACCAAAACCTCTAACAAGAGATTTACTGTCCAACTGCTGTAGTCAATAAATTTATCAATGAAAGAGGGAGAACGACAGTTTTGCTTGCATGCGCCGACCTGTACGGCAAACAGGTTTAGTTAGTGCAAAATGCGCTTTACTCTGGAAAAAGACACTGGCTACAATTGAAAACTCAGAGAGGTTTCAAAACCTCCGTACTTTGCTAACATAAACTTACCAAAAGACCTCGTGCTTGTAAGGCGACCTAAAAGCCCTTACGAAAGTATGTTAGCCCTGAGCTTATCATGAGTTACAACTTATATTAGAAACCAATTATCCGACGCTAGGAGACGATTCATCTAACCGTAACAACTAATCAGTCTGAGATGAATAGTTTCGTTTAGATATAAATTCCGCCATTATTGGGGTCTTACAATTATAGATCATCTTATTTACCTGGATAAGAGAAATTCCTCTGTTGCCTGATATTCATCAGCTGTTCTTTGAGCTGTTGGTTTTCTTTTCGAAGTGCTTGGTTTTCTTCATAAAGATCGTGGTCAGCATTTTTTTGGTCGGATGTGAGATTCGACATCTGCTCAAATTCTTCCGCTTCCATATCCAAAAGAGCTGTCATGGAGGACCTCCACACATCATAGCTAGCACTCCCATTGTTGACTGAAGTGTGAGGCATTCCGGGCGGTGTTGTTGGCAGTACTTCTGTAGAAGGTGGTGTTGCTACATCAGACCCTGGCATGGAAGTGGCTTCGGCAATGGCTTCAAAGGAAGATGGAGGAGAGGAGTCTTCTCTTTCCCCAACATTGAGTTGCACTCTTTCTGGAGACCTCTCTCTGGTCTGGTATTGACCTGGGCGTTGAGAAATAGCGTTTTCTTGCTGCCTGTTGTTGAGTCGCGCTGTTGGTGTTTGTAACTGGGTGAGAGATATCCTGACCTCAGATCTCTCTCTGGACTGGTATTGACTTGGGCGTTGATTAATGGCGTTTCCTTGCGGGATGCTGTTGGGTCGCGCCGTTGGTGTCTGCAAACCGCTGACAATTAGAGGGGTTGTGACTTCAGACCTCTCTCTGGCCTAGTATTGACCTGGGCGTTGAGCAATGGCGTTTCCTTGCTGGATGTTGTTGGGTCGCGCCGTTGGTGTTTGCAAACCAGTGACAACAAGAGGGGTTGTGATTTCAGTACTCATCTTTCCGACCTGCATTTGAGCTGAGCCCTGCGTAGTTGACGCAAAAGAACTTCGAAAGTTCTTGCTAACGGCCATGGATGTCTGCATTTTCTGCATTGTTTTGACGGATGATTCTTCCCGAGTTTTTACCGCCTTTCTTTGGGTCTGTGCCACTGACTTTATTTCAGCAGTGCCCACATTCTGATCTTGTTCCAAAAGGGGGGTTTTTGTCATTTTGTCATCTGTTTTGTTGTCGCGCCATCAGTTGAACGTTTTCGCTTTACAGGTTCGTCTTCACCATACTTCTCCAATTCACAATTACTAGCGTGGTGCAGGAGGATATCTCTAGGAGAGGTGTTTGGGTTCTGCTCCACATGATCGTGAATAATTTTATTCAAGGAATCTGCGTATTTTTCCAGCGCTGCTTTTTTCTCTAATTGGGTGAAAACGTTGAACATAAACACTTAATAGATGTGGTGGAAAAATAGATGTTATGACTACTAACCCTCTTTTGGTACGCAAGGCTATGAACTACAACATGACGTTTTACAATTTATGCTATTAGCGATCACGATGCCATTTGTAGTAACGCCAGCATAACTGATCTACCGGTCACTCAAAGCTAGAAAATTCGAATTTTGCTAGGAAAAGGATAAATGAAGATAACTGAGTTGTATTACATTTGTGTTTCAGCATTCAACAGGTAAGATCTAGTCAGAGGAATATTATAACGCTATGGAAGGAGAGGAAGATTGTAGAGCAGTGACATGACATAACAGAATTGAAGATTTTTGTTCTGACTGACGCTTTGTGGTTGAAAAATACTCTCAAATACACTTTAGATACCATGTGTTAACAGTTGCGTTCTTTCTGGGGAAAAAAGCTTTTTGAGCAAACACAGCAGCCAGACAAATTAAGTATTCTGCAAAGGACAATTAGCATCGCTAATTTTCCGCCAAAAAATTGGGTTCCTGTCACGCTGTACATGTAATTTAGTTTCAAACGTTTTACAGCCAAAATTAAGATTTTCGAACCCACTCGCCTTTTATGGGCTCTATAAAATAGTGATTGAATTAAATGAACCACCTCATTTGTACATACAGTTTGAATTTCATTTATATCGTATTTGATAGAAAGACTACTAGATTAGCCTTTCGATTTGATTTTGGCGGGCTCGTTTTTAACGGCCTAAGAGCAATACATTAGCAAGCCCATAAAGTGGTTTTTAGCTGAGTTTTTATCTAGTTCTGTAACAGTAGCATTTATCACTCGTTTACAAATTGCTAAATAATATAAATTACAGAATCTCAGACTTACCTTTTGATGCTATTTTGACAATAACTCCTAACCAAATTTGTTTAGCGCCTTTCTTGTTCTTCCATGATACTTCCACCTCATTACCCTCTTCAAAACTTTGCCTTAAAATGCATTTATTCTGGGACACTATACTTAAGCTTTTATCCCCATCAAAATAAATGCACCCGTACATAACCATTATAATAAAACTCAACTGATTAAGATGACGCAGTGTTCTACAGAGCTTCTACAGTAAGGTTGTGAACCTGGTTGTGATCGAACAAATTCAAATTGAACTGAGTTAGGTTTATTACTTATCCAATCAGCTTTCGGCATTCCACGTAATAGTACACTTAGACTTGCCCCTGATAACAAACATACCCTTATTCAGGGACTGACCTTTGTTTGACCTACAGTTGCTTGTGGTAACAACATGACAGATCTTAGAGACACACACTCGTGCCTTTTATAATATATCGCGTGCAACAC